>NC_092290.1:5064419-5364419 GCF_036320965.1 Panulirus ornatus | reverse complement strand
TATTATATTTGGTCATCGTTGGTGAGATAATTCATTTCATTGATCCTCACCTCATTTTCTAGAATGGTGCCTAATTGTGTATTCAGTCTTGCAACAATATTTATAGTGTATTCAGAACTTCACTTTCTGATATCCGGTCTTTGTAAGTTGTATTAAATTTTGGCCAGACTTAGATAGGTTACCCTTTTCATTATATACCATTTCATGTTTAGAGGTGGAATCACTTCACAAATCCATTGTTTTGTCTTCAAGTTTACTCTTAGATTTACTTGGCTTGACTAAATCATGATGGATTTTGACTAAAGACTTGTTGACATCATTCTCTTACAGAACCTCAACACATAATCAGAGTTTGAGCAGAATTGTAGATCTGTCCATATAGCTCTTCATATCCTGACTAATTACAAACCAGGTTCACTAGATATTTTGTTCAGCTTTGCTTTTTTTAGATTTGGCTTGACTTTTATCAGATATTGTGTTATTACTCACTTTACTGATCCTCAGCTCAAGTTCAGAAAAATGGTCAAAATCATATATCCAACATACATCCACCCATGCTAACCATAGTTAAGTTTGGGATTACTACCTTTATTGGATCATCATAGATTTTTAGTGAACATTTTTAGTTTTCTCAATTTGTTTATCTCTAGCATATTTTTGATCATGGATGCAGTCATATGTAATACACCAAAACCACAGCTCCCTATCCACAACCAGGCCCCACAGACCTTTCCATGGTTTACCCTAGATGACAACTTGTTGACCCCAGTATACCACATCATTTCAATTTCACTCCATCCTTCCATCTACGATTTGGTATCCCCATTCTCCTTGTTCCCTCCAGTTCTGACACATATATCCTCTTTGTCAACTTTTCCTCACTAATTCTTTCCATATGTCCAAACCATTTCAGCACACCCTCTTCGAATATCTTAACCACACTCTTTATTACCACACCCCTCTCTTACCGTTTTACTACATACTCGATCAAACCACTTTACACCCCCTTTTATCCTCAAACATTTAATTTCCAACACTTCCACCCTTCTCTACACAGCCTAATCTATAGCCCATGCCTTGCATCCATATGATATTGTTGGAACTACTCTGTCTTCAAACATACCCATTTTTGCCCTTCCAAGTAACATTCTATCTTTCCACATATTCTTCAGCACTCCCAGAACCTATGCCCCTCATGCACCCTATGACTCACTTCTGCTTCCATGGTTCCACTCACTGCTATGTCCAATCCCATATATTTGAAACACTTTACTTCTTCCAATTTTCCTCCACTTAGACTCACACCCCAACTATCCTGTCCCCCAACTCTGCTAAACTTCATATCTTTGCTTTTATTAATATTTACCCTCATCTCTCTCTTGTCTCACACTTCCAAACTCAATTATCAACTTTTGCGATTTCTCACTCGAATGTACCACCATTGCTGTATCATCAGCAAACAACAACTGACTCACTTCTCAGGCCCTTTCCTACCCTCCTTTTCTCAAGAATCTCAAATTTACCCCCATCACCACCCCATCTATAAACAAATTAAACAAGCTTGGTAACATCACACAATCCTGCGGTAGACCAGCCTTCTTTTGGAACCAATCACACTTCTCTCTTGCTACACATACGCATGCATTACACCCATGATAAAAACTTCTCTGCATCTAGCAGCTTTCCTCCTACACTTTATAATCTTAAGACTTTCCACTAGGCATCTCTGTCAACCCATATGCTTTTCTTCAGATTTGTAAATGCCACATACAATTCCTTCTGTTCTCTGTATTTCTCATATATTCTTTAAAGCTCATGCCTGATCCACACGTCTGCCATTTCTGAAACCATGCTGCTCCAGCCCATCTGATGCTCTGTACTTACCTTCACCCTCTCAATCAATACCCTCCCATACAACTTACCAAGTACTCTCATCAAACTTATACCTTTGAACAATTACCTTTATCACCTTGCCTTTATACAGTGGCACTACATGCATTCTGCCAATCCTCAGAAACCTCACTCTGATCCATACATTGAAAGTCCTTACCAGCCTATCAACAACATGGTCACCCCCTTTCCTAATAAATTCAACCACAATATATATATATATATATATATATATATATATATATATATATATATATATATATATATATATCTTAGGGGGCCAGGTGAGGATATTCCCTCAGAGGCCCAGTCCTCTGTTCTTAACGCTACCTTGCTAATGCGGGAAATGGCGAATAGTTTGAAAGAAAAAGAAAGAAAGAAATATATATATATATATATATATATATATATATATATATATATGTGTGTGTGTGTGTGTGTGTGTGTGTATAAGTGGATGGGTCGTTCTTTGTCTGTTTCCTGGTGCCACCTTGCTGATGCTGGAAACAGCGATTAAGTAGAATGTATATATATATATATTTTTTTTTTTTTTGCTTTGTTGCTGTCTCCCACGTTTGCGAGGTAGCGCAAGGAAACAGACGAAAGAAATGGCCCAACCCACCCCCATACACATGTATATACATACGTCCACACACGCAAATATACATACCTACACAGCTTTCCATGGTTTACCCCAGACGCTTCGCATGCCCTGATTCAATCCACTGACAGCACGTCAACCCCGGTATACCACATCGATCCAATTCACTGTATTCCTTGCCCTCCTTTCACCCTCCTGCATGTTCAGGCCCCGATCACACAAAATCTTTTTCACTCCATCTTTCCACCTAAAATTTGGTCTCCTACTTCTCCTCGTTCCCTCCACCTCCGACACATATATCCTCTTGGTCAATCTTTCCTCACTCATTCTCTCCATGTGCCCAAACCATTTCAAAACACCCTCTTCTGCTCTCTCAACCACGCTCTTTTTATTTCCACACATCTCTCTTACCCTTACGTTACTTACTCGATCAAACCACCTCACACCGCACATTGTCCTCAAACATCTCATTTCCAGCACATCCATCCTCATGCGCACAACTCTATCCATAGCCCACGCCTCGCAACCATACAACATTGTTGGAACCACTATTCCTTCAAACATACCCATTTTTGCTTTCCGAGATAATGTTCTCGACTTCCACACATTCTTCAAGGCTCCCAGAATTTTCGCCCCCTCCCCCACCCTATGATCCACTTCCGCTTCCATGGTTCCATCCGCTGCCAGATCCACTCCCAGATATCTAAAACACTTTACTTCCTCCAGTTTTTCTCCATTCAAACTTACCTCCCAGTTGACTTGACCCTCAACCCTACTGTACCTAATAACCTTACTCTTATTCACATTTACTCTTAACTTTCTTCTGTCACACACTTTACCAAACTCAGTCACCAGCTTCTGCAGTTTCTCACATGAATCAGCCACCAGAGCTGTATCATCAGCGAACAACAACTGACTCACTTCCCAAGCTCTCTCATCCCCAACAGACTTCATACTTGCCCCTCTTTCCAAAACTCTTGCATTCACCTCCCTAACAACCCCATCCATAAACAAATTAAACAACCATGGAGACATCACACACCCCTGCCGCAAACCTACATTCACTGAGAACCAATCACTTTCCTCTCTTCCTACACGTACACATGCCTTACATCCTCGATAAAAACTTTTCACTGCTTCTAACAACTTGCCTCCCACACCATATATTCTTAATACCTTCCACAGAGCATCTCTATCAACTCTATCATATGCCTTCTCCAGATCCATATATATATATATATATATATATATATATATATATATATATATATATATATATATATATATATATATATATATTATATATATATATATATAATCTTTTTTCTTTCATTCTGTTCGCCATTTCCCGCATTAGCGAGGTAGCGTTGAGAACAGAGGACTGGGCCTTTGAGGGAATATCCTCACCTGGCCCCCTTCTCTGTTCCCTTTTTTGGAAAATTAAAAAAAAAGCGAGAGGGGAGGATTTCCAGCCACCTGCTCCCTCCCCTTTTAGTCGCCTTCTACGACATGCAGGGAATACATGGGAAGTATTCTTTCTCCCCTATCCCCAGGGATAATATATATATATATATATATATATATATATATATATATATATATATATATATATATATATATATATATATATATATATATCTTTCTTTCTTTCTTTCATACTATTCGCCATTTCCCGCGTTAGCAAGGTAGCGTTAAGAACAGAGGACTGGGCCTCTGAGGGAATATCCTCACCTGGCCTCGTTCTCTGTTCCTTCTTTTGGAAAATCAAAAAAAAAAAAAAAAAAACGAGAGGGGAGGATTTCCAGCCCCCCACTCCCTCCCCTTTTAGTCGCCTTCTACGACACGCAGGGAATACGTGGGAAGTATTCTTTCTCCCCTATCCCCAGGGATATATATATATATGTATATATATATATATATATATATATATATATATATATATATATATATATATATATATTATCCCTGTGTAGGTATGTATATTTGCGTGTGTGGACGTGTATGTATATACATGTGTATGGGGGTGGGTTGGGCCATTTCTTTCGTCTGTTTCCTTGCGTTACCTCGCAAATGCGGGAGACAGCGACAAAGCAAAAAAAATATATATATATATATATATATATATATTTTTTTTTTTTTTTTCCGCTGTCTCCCGCGTTTGCGAGGTAGCGCAAGGAAACAGACGAAAGAAATGGCCCAACCCCCCCCCCCCCATACACATGTATATACATACGTCCACACACGCAAATATACATACCTAAACAGCTTTCCATGGTTTACCCCAAATATATATATATATATATATAAACGTGGGAGACAGCGACAAAAAAAAATATATATATATATATATATATATATATATATATATATGGAGAGAATGAGTGAGGAAAGTTTGACAGAGAAGATATATGTGTCAGAGGTGGAGGGAACAAGAAGTGGGTGACCAAATTGGAGGTGGAATGATGGAGTGAAAAAGATTTTGAGCGATTGGGACCTGAACATTCAGGAGGGTGAAAAGTGTGCAAGGAATAGAGGAAATTGGAATGATGTGGTATACCAGGGTCGACGTGCTGTCAGTGGATTGAACCAGAGCATGTGAAGCATCTGAGGTAAACCATAGAAAGTTTTGTGGGGCCTGGATGTGGAAAGGGAGCTGTGGTTTCGGTGCATTATTACATAACAGTTAGAGACTGAGTGTGAACGAATGGGGCCTTTGTTGTCTTTGCTAGCGCTACCTCACACACATGAGGGGGGAGGGGGTTGTTATTTTATGTGTGGCGGGGTGGCATTGGGAATGAATAAAGGCAGCCAGTATGAATTATGTTCATGTGTATATATGTATACGTCTGTGTGTGTATATATATGTATACGTTGAGATGTATAGGTATGTATATTTGCGTGTGTGGACGTGTATGTATATACATGTGTATGTTGGTGGGTTGGGCCATTCTTTCGTCTGTTTCCTTGCGCTGCCTTGCTAACGCGGGAGACAGCGACAAAGCAAAATAAATTAATAATATATATATATAGTGTTAATGGGATGGCCTTGATTAGTGCTTCAGCTGCCTGTGCCGTCTCAGCTGACATAAAGACAAAACACTCAACACCTTCACAATGAAATGAAGATTCTCCTGATAGAGTCTTTCCTCAGTATGCTCAGCACTCAATTTCATGCAACAGTACTAGACCCCTCCCACCTAATCCACTCATTAAGGAACTACCAACCCTAAGTAGAAATAAAAAGCTTACCCTTGCCTCATACTTTGATAATCTCTGGTCACAGATTTCCCATCCTCGACATGTATAACGCTAACAAAAACATACTCACTTAAATAACACAGGAAACACTAAACAACAAACCTCCCAACTCACTCTTAAACTGCAACCCACCAGACATACACCCTCAGAAACTACACTCCCAAGACAAACACAAGTCACACTCTCCAGTTTACTCTCAGGACATTACTCAGTACAACAACACTACAAACATATCCTAAGGCCCTTCAAGTCCATGATGTAACTACCATAAAGAAGATAAAGGGCACTTATTACTCAAATGCACTTTACTCTCTGCACATAGATGCACACACAGCATCACAGCACTTTATGACCTGTGGTTTCAACTAGTGTACTAGCTTTTTGAGTGCTACAGGAGCCTCATAAGGATAGAATTGCCTCCTGGGGTAGGAAGTAAGTATGTGCACAACATCAGGACCCCTTACCCATGGGCTCCTGCAGCTTGTAGGTTGGGCAGCTCTTGATAAGAGGGACAGAGTGGACTTCTTTGAAGTAGGAAGTTCTGTGACAAGACTGTGCTCTCTTTTGTCAACTGATGATGATACAGGATCTCTTTTCTGAGGCTCCTGCAGCCTAAGGTTGAACTCCTAGTAGCAGGGAAATGTGGTCCCTTTTGAAGTGAGAAGTTATTTGATGAGACTGTACTCACAATGATTGAGCTTTGTCACAGGCCATTTTTCATTTGCAGTGTAATCTCATGCAGGCAGAGTTTAGTAACACCATATTTTTTTTTCATTTATCCTTTTTTAATGTTTTATCTGATGCTGGATTTACATAATTTTAAAATGTTAATCATCTAATACAGAAATTTATGAAACATGAATATCATGTGTTATCAAATATGGTACTATATATTGTAGAAAAACTGTTATACTTAGCAGTCAGAGTAATTTATATATAGTATCTGGTTGACTGTATTACAGACACCATTGCAGTTTTTAGAGTATGTTCACTTGACATATTCCTGTATTTTAGATATTGCATGCATTTATGATTGATTTAAAGAAATTGGTAATTAGGCGCCAGTCCTTCTTTTCAAGTGATTCAGGTTTACATAATCTGGGCAATTCACCATTGTCATCATTTGTGACTAATTTCTATTATATAAGCAATAAACAAATGCATTATTTTTCCTGTTTCATTTACATCTTTATTTGAAGTATCTATTCCCAACCAAAAGCTAGCTGAGTAACTAGAGACAGAGAGGATGGATTTGAAGCATCTTGATATCAAGCTCTAAACATATCTCTCATATAAAGTTAATTTCACCTCACATTTTCAATCATTTTCCAAGTGCCATCTTGTCTCGCATCAGTTCTCTAGGATTAAGTATGAATTTGAAACTGCAGTCTCACCAAGAATTATTTTCCCAAGTATACTAAGAATATCAATGACACACTTGTGTTTCTTTTTCAATGTCCTAACAACATTGCATCCTCCCATTTCCTTACCCTTTATAAGAACCATGTTTGTCTGCATTCCTATGTACCATTCTTACATTTTGGAAGGTGCATTTAGATTTTAAGTTTTTCTTGACAAAATTGCACATTACATGATATCACTATTGAATTTATGATTTACATCTCTACTTGCTACAATAGGATAAAAGAAATTTAAAACTGGTAATGCACTCGCCTATATTCTACAAACGGAAAAATTGGAGGCAGTAAGAGACAAGTCTGTGCAAGTGCTACAGCTGATGATTACTTCTCGGGATTGGATTAGTGTAGAATTACTAAAGGAAACAAGCAAAAAATGCATATTTTAAGGATTAAGTAGAGAACTTTTATTCTAGGAAAGTAGATGTTGATTAATTACTTTAGACATATTCATGAATAGGGATATGAAAACTGGAAAACATGTTCATCTTGTAGAGGGAATCCAGTAAGCATAGAAGAGAAAACTGCTACTCTTGATAAAAGATCAAACAAACCCATCTAGCCACTCTTGAGGGCTTGACCCTCCATATATCTAAGAACAAGCATCTATGTTTCCTATCCCTTGGGACTTCCCCTCCTTGGTCATCCTTACCAAAATGCATGCATATTACTTCACCTCATCACTTATTAAGAGAGAAAGAAATGAATGAAGGGAATATTAGATAGGACATTAGTTAGGGATTGCAAGAAGGTTTCTCAAAACTCATTTTTCCAGTCCCTTCCTTTACAGGGATTGCAATGTGAGCCAAGATTACAGGAGTATGGACTCCAGCACTTACGATACTCAGTTTTTTACAACATCCTGTATTTACTATCATAGTTATTCTCATTGCTTTGAACTGTGCATGCTCAAATAGTGTCAGTGTCACATTTTATGGTAAAATTGATTTATCAGCCGAAGATAATTGCTTGTAAGTATATATATTGACGTGCTGTCAGTGGATTAAACCAGGGCATGCGAATAGGACAGGTGCTTAGTGCAAGTTTTTTCAAGAACTTGTACGGAGTCAGAGCAGTTAAACCCACTTCCTTATATATTAATCTAAGACCTGTACCACTAAGAAATTATTGATATCGACAATAGACAATTTGCGGTAGTAAACAGTGACTTTGATAATGAAGCCAATTTTGAACTTTCCTTTTAAGATGAAGGTGATGACATAGATTACTCCATCTTGATTAGGGATTCAAACAACATCAACTTTGCGGACAATTTGGTTTGTGAAGATTTCAACAGTTTTCAGGAAGTCAAAAAAGAAACATTTCTTGGGAACAGGGTAGGTAAGTGTTGATTGGGATAATCATAGTTACAACTGTAGCCAGTAATGCTGATGACTTTATAACATGCAGTAAGGCCGAGTGACTTGCTTCAGATACACCTGCATTTAGTGGTCATATTGTAAAAGTAACACAAAAGTTTGATGAATGTTATGAGGTCACAGTTGCAGCCTTGAATACGGTTTATAGGATATGCAAAGATTAGATTTATACTTATGAATTAGGTTAGAATATTGTTCAGAGTGGACTGAAAGAGAAAAATTTTGTTTTTGGTTATTTTAGTATCTATAAAGCTTTTGATAGAGTTTCCTATATAGGGATGTTATCCAAATTCAGTAGAGTTAGAGATGTTACAACAGTTGAAAAGCTTTTTGAATGACAAAGTATTTGTTTTTAACATTGTAGCTAAGGATTGTTGCATAACTTTGCAACAAATGCAAGTGGCAATAGATTAGTTTCATTGTCTTTAGGCAGATACTGGGATATTGACTTTGATATTCTCCTGTTTTATATTTTAATGATGATTGGATTAGGTTTGAGAAAGTGCATAAATTGCTAGGTTTGCTACTACCTGATAGTTATACTCTCACCCAGTGAAACTAAATGGAAGAACTAAAGGACCGTGATAATTGCTTGGATATCATGAAGGCCTATTCATCCAAAGCTTGGGGAGTTGTTAGGGAAATGCTAATGATTATCCAAAAGTCGCTTATAAGGAGCTAAATTGATTATGGGTCTGTACCATATAGGTCTGCTACAAAACATTGTTGGATAAGATTGAGTTAATTCAAGATAAAGCTTTGTGGATTGAAACTGGAACCCTTAAAACTATTCTTTAGTAGCAGTGAGTTATAATCGTTTTGCATAATCAAATGAAGGAAAATGAATGAAAGTTTTCAATTCAGTTTGCTCTTTGATAGATGATGATACTATAAAAGATGAAATTCTGTTTGACAGAAATAGAACTATTGTCTTCATCAGATAAAGAGCCAACAGTTTTAAGGACAGAAGGAATAAGACTAAAGTTGAATCTTTTGTGAATGTATAATGAACATCCTGTTTCACTCTTGTCAGTACCTCCTTATGAAACTCAGAAATAGTTTACCAAGCAGCATATTAAAATTGATTTTCCTGACTATGACACATTCATGGACAGTCCAGGGTCGAGTGCATAGCTTTGAATCCTGATTACAGCTGTTGGTCCACAGTCAACCCAGCTGTTCATCCACCCCTAAGGGTTAATCGATGGAAGGGTTACCAGGCTCATATATAGCATTCATGGGATGGCCTTGATTAGGGCCTCAGCTGCCCGTGCCATCTCAGCTAACTTTAAAAAAAAAAAAGAAAAAAAGATACACCTGCTGGTTCAGCATTTTGCTATCCATCAACTGCAATACAGTTGGGCTGGGAAACTTAATGGATATGCTCTGTATTGGGAGTTGAATTATTTATAATTTGGAGAGCCAAAATGGTTATTTAATGCTTTACAACAGACATCAGTCGTTTTTTGTGTTGATTCAACTGCTGTATTGGAATATATAAAGGCTCTGAAAACATTTTTTTTTTCAAACACTACAGATCTATTTTATAAAGAATTGAATGTCATTTTTCAGTGGACACCATTGCATTGTGATGTTATTGATAATGAAAGATCAGATTCAGCTGCAAAAGATTTTTCCAAGTTATTGATAGTACATAATATAAAACTAAGCTTTTTTGATTTTAATACAATTCTGAATAATAATTTTAAGATTCAGGTTACTGAATGGCAGCTTATAGATAGGCAACTAACATTTCTTGGGACTCAAATTTTCAATTGCACTGGTGGCTATGGGTAGAATTTAGAAGTAGCTAGATATTGCTATGGCAAGATTTAAGACTTGGACGTAGTAGACTTCAAGCACACATGCATGAAATGGATCTGTCAGATAGCTTAAATCATATTCACTGTGATGTGTCTGAAATGATAAAATATTTCCCTTTGAACTGTCAGGGACATTTTAGGAAAGATATGTGTGTTGAGGTACTTAATTAGATTAGATGTCATTGAAATCAATTTTTCTGTATCAGTTATTGCAAAAAATTATGATCATGACAGGAAACTGATACAAAAATAGTAATGCCCTTCATGTTGAGCACATGAGAGTGTGAAGAATTGTAAAAGTTTGTGCTTGAAATGTTAAGTACTGTATATGGTTTAACATCATATACTGCTTGTGTTTATACAGGAAATTTACTTTAGGAATGGTGAGGCAAGTCCCATAAGCTAAGAAAGTTGAGTGTGTTGCACTAGATTAGGAACATGGACAATATCAACTCTTAAGAGGAACAATTTACTTGTTTCAAATATTCTTTCACGGAAAACAATGATATCTTTGATGACTTATTAATTGTATACGTTTCAATGGAAAGCCATATGCATGCTCATATTACTCATACCATAGCAAGAGTTGGGTGTCTTTCTGGAAACACATGTGAAGTATAATCAGAGAATTATTATTTTTATGCTCTAAAGATTATTCTCTTATAGTACTTAATACAGTCCCTATCAAGTAAGTTTCTGAACAGTAAAGAATATGATGAGGGTGATTTTTTAATGCTATTAAGCTACTTCATGGCATAAAGTTGAGACCATGTTGTTTTCTGTCCATAGGTGGTGTGGGGCAGTGTCCAGGGGGACGTCAGCTCAGCAACAGGGAACAGCAAGACAGTTCATCATCAACTGGGGATACAATCATATAGGGACCCACTAGGCACACCCAGTATCAGGGCATCCTCTCTGCAGGACCAGATGGGGACCCATTCCATTATGGAACAACAGGGATCACCAACATTCAGGGAGAAAGAATTCCAATGTCCAGATTGTCACAAAGCTTTCCCAACTAAATGGAAATTTGAGCGTCATCGACGAATTCATACAGGAGAAAAGCCATTTGCTTGTGACCTTTGCTCTTATCGTGCTTCTCAGAAACCAGTCTTACAAGCTCACATGCGTACTCATACAGGCGAGAAATTCTCCTGTCCACACTGCTCATTCCGTTGCTCACAGAGAATAACTTTACAAAAGCATAGTTTTACTCATAGTCATAATGAAGGCTTTCTTTAGTTGAAGAAAGGTATCCTTAGAATATCTTTTTTTTAAACTGTGATCTTAAGATACTGAAGTTTTACTGATGTTGATTTGTACTGAGCATAGTATTAGTGAAAGCATAACTGTTTAAATGATCATTTAGAAATATGAAATAGAAAACTGGTCTGA
The DNA here is from genome assembly GCF_036320965.1 of Panulirus ornatus. NCBI lineage: Eukaryota > Metazoa > Arthropoda > Malacostraca > Decapoda > Palinuridae > Panulirus > Panulirus ornatus. The sequence goes on along the minus strand of NC_092290.1, from coordinate 5,352,655 downwards.
AAAAACAATGTTTTCTTTCTAAGTTTGAGTACTGATCTTATGAAGATAAAAGTAGAATTACAATATGCATTGCTGGTGATGTGAATGAGAACAAGAAAATTTTATTATTATCTTTTTTTCCTATGTGAGGTGAAAATTTAAGGATTTCTAACCCTGTAGTTAATGTTTATGTGAATACCTGTTGCTTATAGGTCTGACAAAAAATGCTGTATTTTAAAAGGATTTATTTCATACTGATTGCAGAAAAATGGTAGACTACTATATAGATATTTCTTATAGTTTGTAATGATATTTGTGTATAGAAAAAATATTGTTTACTTAGAAATTTATTCTCAAATAGAAAAAGTTATGATAATTGCCCTCTTGGACACAGATGATTAAGTGCATTTGATTGTTTAATGTCTTCAGTTAACTCCAGTGACTGTTTTCACTTATATTATTATGGGGTTATACATGTTATTATGAAGTTCCAGCAGCTTTGAAGCTGCACTCCACACAGGAGCAGGGAAATAAAGAACTTCTTTGGAGCAAGAAGGTCTTTGTTGAAACTGCACTCATCTTTTGTCCAGTGAGAGTGATACAGCCTTGCTGTATATATTATATATATAAATTTATATATATATATATATATATATATATATATATATATATATATATATATATATATTCTTCTTTCTTTCAAACTATTCGCCATTTCCCGCATTAGCGAGGTAGCGTTAAGAACAGAGGACTGGGCCTTTGAGGGAATATATATATATATATATATATATTATATATATATATATATATATATATATATATATATATATATATAAATATATGGCGAATAGTACGAAAGAAAGAACGATATATATATATATATATATATATATATATATATATATATATATATATATATATATATATAATTTTTTGATTATACTTTGTTGTCTCCGCGTGGAGGTACGCAGCGCGAAGATGGCCATACACATGTAATACAACGTGCAAATACATACCTACAGTTTTGGTTTAAACGTAGTTGTAAGACAGAGTCAACGCAAGTCAAGATAACTCATGTCCATAAGAGCAAAGTATATTATATATCATGGGGTTGAGGGATCCAATTCAATTGGAAGGATGAAGGGTATGAAGTGTGGGCTAGAACCCTTTGATTAATTTTGAAGATAGATGGAAGTAGTGGATTCTTTCAGCGGATGGATAAAATGGAAGAAAGGAGAGTGGATATAGGGTGGAAGTTGAGGGGTAAAATTGGAAGCTTAGAAAGTAGGATTGGGGTGGAAGATCGAAGAACATGCATATCCGAAAACAGAATTGTGGAATGTTGAAGGAAAAGGGTTCCAACAATGTTAGATGGGAATGCAAGCGTTGCTGAGATAGGATTAAATAGTTGTGCGCCAACGGAGGAAGGAGTGTTATGAAATGCAGATGTTTAGGAACATTGTGTGGTGTGTGAGGTGGTTTAGACTCTGATGTGACATAAGGTATGAAGATGAGTATTGTGGAAAGTGAAATGTGGCAGTGGTGTGGACAAGGGGTTTTGTATTGAAGTGGGTATATGGGCACTGTGAGTGCTGAAAAGGAGTGAGGAAACTGGATTTAGGACACAAAGATATATGGATGAGTGAATAGAGAAGCAACTAGGAGAATGAGAGGAGCAATTGGTGGGTGGAAAGGGGTGGCAAAGATTTGAGTTGTAGGGGTCCGAACATGCAGCTGAGTGAAAGAGTGGGAAAGGATAAGTGAATTGAGAGCGATGTTGGGATACAGGGGTTAGGTGAGATGTAGTGAGATGAATCAAGGATGTGAAAGGGATATTTAGGGGTCGAACCATGGAAAGTGTGTGGTATGCAATGCGGGTGGGCAGTGGGAAAGTTGTGTATGGGGTGGTGGTGGGAACATTTTTTGGTTTATATTATATTCCTATGAGTCCACAGGGAAAATGAAACACGAAAAGTTCATTTCCCCGTGGACTCACGTGCAAAATTGTGATCCTTTCCAATATATATATATTTTTTTCTTTTTTTTTCATACTATTCGCCATCTCCCGCATTAGCGAGGTTGCGTTAAGAACAGAGGACTGGACTTTTGAGAGAATATCCTCACCTGGCCCCCTTCTCTGTCCCTTCTTTTGGAAAATTAAAAAAAAAAACGAGAGGGGAGGATTTCCAGCCCCCTGCTCCCTTCCCTTTTAGTCGCCTTCTACGACACGCAGGGAATACATGGGAAGTATTCTTTCTCCCCTATCCCCAGGGATATATATATATATATATATATATATATATATATATATCCAGCGATCAAGGCCCTCAAATGACCACTTATTTGTTATATCATAAACAAGAAGGATGCCCTGAGCTCCCCTTGAGTAAGATCTGATGATAGTGCAGAAGCGTCCCTGGCCAGAAGTGTCCCACAATTGCAGTTTGACCCTCTTCCCGTCCAGCAGGATTGTGGTTGTCTTGTGGCCACTGCCAACACAAGAGCATGCTCCAGGTGTGCCAAAGGTGTTGATAGGCAACCGACTGCATCTGGCATTTAAAAGACAGGTGAGCCAGAGTCAAGCAGAACAGTATGCTGCAAAGAATCATGTGAACCTTTTCGAAGTTAGTCCTCTCTGTGACTTTAATATTGTGGAAAGTTTCACTGAACTCTCCAGATTGGCTCTTAAACGCAATGGTATGGAACGACTATGGAGAGCAAATAAAGTGTTAACGCTTCAGGAATTGTGCAGTCGTGCCATTGTTGCAACCACCACTGTGTATGGTATTGAACATCTTCCGCTACCACAACCTATCAAGTCACATCTCAAAAGTTATACAATCCACAACCACACCACCCGCCTAAGACAGGGAATTCCATTAACTGATAAACACAAAAAGAAGCACCTCATGATTCCAGGTGAAACCACGACGTCTTGTGTCAACACTTCAACTTGCACTATTTGCTAGTCACCCGCACCACCTAAGATTCACCATCACCTGCTGCCAACTCATACAAATGCTTATGATTCATCATCAAGTGCTGTTAACTCACTGTGAATTTGGATGTCAGGTATTACCAACGTAATCTGTTCTGTAGATTGTTACCATCTGTATTATTCCATCCACCATGTGTCATATGTTATGTACACCAGTACCAAATTTAAAAAATCAGGAATTGTTGTGTACTAATGAATAAAACTTTGATTGGGTAATAGATTAAGAAACTTATACTTCACTAGTTGAACTGATATATATATATGTAGATATATATATATATATATATATATATATGTATATATATATATATATATGTATGTGTATATATATATATTATCCCTGGGGATGGGGGAGTAAGAATGCTTCCCACGTATTCCCTGCGTGTCGTAGAAGGCGACTAAAAGGGAAGGGAGCGGGTGGCTGGAAATCCTCCCCTCTTATTTTTTTTTTTTTTTTTTTTAATTTTCCAAAAGAAGGAACAGAGTAGGGGGCCAGGTGAGGATATTCCCTCTAAGGCCCAGTCCTCTGTTCTTAACGCTACCTCGCTAATGCGGGAAATGGCGAATAGTATGAAAGAAAGAAAGAAAAATATATATATATATATATATATATATATATATATATATATATATCTTTCTTTCAAACTATTCGCCATTTCCCGCATTAGCGAGGTAGCGTTAAGAACAGAGGACTGGGCCTTTGAGGGAATACCCTCACCTGGCCCAATTCTCTGTTCCTTCTTTTGGAAAATTAAAAAAAAACGAGAGGGGAGGATTTCCAGCCCCCCCGCTCCCTCCCCTTTTAGTCGCCTTCTATGACACGCAGGGAATACGTGGGAAGTATTCTTTCTCCCCTATCCCCAGGGAAAATATATTTTTTTTTTTATTATACTTTGTCGCTGTCTCCCGCGTTTGCGAGGTAGCGCAAGGAAACAGACGAAAGAAATGGCCCAACCCCCCCCCCATACACATGTATATACATACGTCCACACACGCAAATATACATACCTACACAGCTTTCCATGGTTTACCCCAGACGCTTCACATGCCTTGATTCAATCCACCGACAGCACGTCAACCCCGGCACACCACACCGATCCAACCCACTCCACTCCCCGCCCTCCCCCCACCCCCCTGCACGTCCAGGCCCCGACCACACAAAATCCCCCCCATATATCATATATCATCCCGGGGTAGAGAAGAAAGAATTCTACCTCCATATTCCCTGTACATTGTAGAAGGCAACTGAGAGGGATGGAAGTGTGGGCTAGAATCCCTCCTCTTTTGTATTTCAATTTCTGAAAGATAGAATGAAAGAAAGAGTCAAGTGAAGAGTGTTCATTCTTCTCAAAGGGTTAGGTTTGGGTATTTAAAAATGGGAAGAAAGGAGAGATAGGTAATATGTTTGAGTGAAGCAAAGCTTGAGGGTAAAATTGAAGAATGGTTTAGTAAAGTCAGGGATTGGTGTGAAGGCAAGAGCTGAAGAACAGGTGGCAATACTGATCAAACAGAAGTTGTAGGAATGTGTGACAGTAGAGAAGAGAGCTTCAGACTGATGTAGATGAAATGAAAGCGGGTTGTGAGAGATAGATGATTACAAATACTTGTGCGCCCAAACCTGGCCATGAGAAGGAGAGTTATGAAAGGCAATTGTTATAGCAACAGTTGTGTGTGTGTGTGTGTGTGTGTGTGTTAGTATCTCTGATGCTTGACATAAGGTATGAATGATGAGTTATTTAGATGTGAAAGTGAGTAATGTGGCAATGGAGTGTGTGACAAGGGGTATGGTGTATTAAGTGAGGTGAATAAGAATGGTTAACAACTTGTTGAGTTGTTTGCTGAAAAAGGACTGCTGATTAGGAATACCTGGTTTAAAAAGGACATACATAAGTATATATGGATGAGTGCAAAATACAGTAAGAAAGCATTATCAACTTACCTTTGGATGTGAATGTTCTGAGAGGAGCAATTGGTGGGATGTCTGACCATTACCTGGTGGTGGCAAAGATGAAGATTTGTAGGGGTTTCCAGAAAAGTGAGAACAGCTTGAGTGATAAGAGGGTGGTGAATGTAAGTGAGCTTGAAGAAGAGATGTGTGAAGAGATACAAGGAGAGATTAGGTGGAGAATGGTAAAATGTAAGAATAGATGAAGCAAGGGTAGTGGGTGAAGAATGGGAGATATTTAGGGAAGCATTGCTGGAATATGCAAGAGAAGTGTGTGGCATGCAGAAGGCAGGAGGTGGGCAGTTGAGGAAAAGTTGTGAGTGGTGGAATGATGAAATAAAGTTAGCAGTGAAAGAGAAAATAGAGGTTTATGGGTTGTACTTTCAAGGAAAGAGAGCAAATAATTGGGAAGAGTACAAGAGAAAGCAGCAGAATGTCAAGAGGAAGGTGCAGGGGTAGAAAAAGAGGGCGAATGAGAGTTGGGGAAGTATCATTAAACTTCAGAGAGAATAAGATGTTTTGGAAGGAGGTTGATAATCAGTGAGAGCAAAACAAGAGAACAAGTGGAAAAATCAGTGAAAGGGGCAAATAGAAAGTAGTATTAGGTAGTGATGAGGTTAAAAGGAGAGTGAGTTATTTTTGAAGGATTGATGAATTGTGTTTGATGATAGGGTGGCAGATGTAGATTGTTTGGGTTAGGAAGGTGTGCAAAGTGAGAGTGTCATGAAAATAGTGTGATGAAGAGAGGAGGTGACTTCATTGTTGACTGGTTTGCTAGGATTTTCAATGTATGTGTACTCATGGTGAGGTGCCTACAGATTGACAGAATGCATGTATAGGACTATTGTCAAATGGCATTGGGGACAAAGGTGAAGGTTCAATCTTTAGAGGTATAAGTTTGTTGAGTGAACCAGGTAAGTTGTATAGAAATTGGTGATTGAGAGGGTGAAGGCATGTTCAGAGCATCAGACTGGGGAGGAGCAATGTTGTTTAAGGAGTGGCAGAGGATGTGTGGAACATGCATTTACTTTGAAGAATGTGGGTGAGAAATACTAAGGGAAAGAGAAGGATTTCTGTGTCTTTTATGGATCTGGAGAGAGCATATGATGAGGTTGATAGAGATGCATTGTGGAAGGCCTTATGAATATATTGTGTAAGATGAAAGCTACTCAAAGCAGTGAGGAGTTTTTATCAAGAGTGTAAGGCATGTGTACAAGTTGGAAGAGAGGAGAGTATTTGGTTCCAGGTGAAGGGTGGTCTGGGGCAGGGCTGTGTGATGTCACCTTGGCTGTTTAATTTGTTAATAAATGGAGTAGTGAGGGTGGTAAATGTAAATGCAGTCTGTAGGGGGTGAGGGGACCTGGGAAGCAGGTCAGTTGTTTGCTGATGACAGCAGTGGTGGCAGATGTGAGTGAGAAACTGCAGAAGTTGGTAATGCCTTTTACTCTCTTGCATGTTCTGTCCTTTAGCACTCAAAAGCTCTCTTCACTTCATCCTTCCATCTCCAGTTTGGTCTTTCCCTTCTCCTTTGCCCCCTCCACTTCTAACGTATAATATCCTCTTTGTCAACACATCCTCACTTATTTTCCACGAATGTCCAAACCATTCCAGTAAACCCTTGTCATCTCTCTCAACCACACTCTTCATATTAATACAGTTCTCTTACTCTTTCAATTCTTGATCAAACCGCTTTAAATGAAATATTGTCCTCAAACATCTCATTTCCAACACATCCATCCCTCTCTGCACATTCTCTTTTGTAGCCCATGCCTCATATCCATACAACATCATTGGCTCTACTGTACCTTCAAACATACCCATTTTCATCATTCCAAATAACCACTTCTCTTTCCATACAATCCTCAGAGCTACCAGACCCGTCACCTTCATATCTATCCTAAGACTCACCTCTGTTTTCATGGTTCGGTTCACTGCCTTGTCCACTCCCAGCATGTCATACACTTCATTTCCTCCAAATTTTCTTCATTCATTCTCAAATCCCAACTAACCAGTCTCTCAGCCCCGCTAAACCTAATAACCTTGTTGTTATTTACATTTACTTTCAGTTTCCTCCTTTCACGCACTCTTTGAGAGTTGGACACCAGCTTGTACAGTTTCTCACTCAAATCTATCTTCAGGTCCTTGTCACAAGCAAACAATAACTGACTCAATTCCCAATCGCTCTTCACCCCCTACAGACTACATACTTGCCCCGTACTCCAAGACCTTTGTATTTACTTCCTTCACTGCCCTATATATAAACAAAGTAAACTGATGGTGACATCACACATCCACACCACAGACTCACTTTCACCTGGAACATTCACCCTCCTCTCTACCTACTTGCATACATGCCTTACCCTTTGATTAATACTCCTCACCCTGCTTCTAACAACTTTCTTCCCACACTGTATATTCATAACACCTTCTTCAAACCATCCCATCAACCTTGTCAGATGCTTTCTCTAGCTCCATAAATGCCACATACAAATCCTGATATTTCTCTCTGTATTTCTCACACACTTTTTTCCCTGGAAGGACCTGATCCACACATCCTCTACCATTCTTGAAACTACATTGTTCCTCCCTATGTCTGATTCACTTTGCAGCCACAGTCATCTTAATCACCACTTTTCCATACAACTTACCAGTTACACTCAACAGACTTATACCTGTGTAATAGAATACAAATGTATTGTTATTATCATTATTATTATTTTTATTACACTTAATCGCTGTCTCCCGCATTAGCAAGTTAGCGCAAGGAAACAGATGAAGTATGGCCCAACCCACCCACACACATTTCAACATATACGTACATAGACATATACATGCATATATATATATATATATATATATATATATATATATATATATATATATATATATATATATATATATATATATATATATATATATCCCTGGGGATAGGGGAGAAAGAATACTTCCCACGTATTCCCTGCGTGTTGTAGAAGGGGACTAAAAGGGAAGGGAGTGGGGGGCTGGAAATCCTCCCCTCTCATTTTTTTTTTTTTTTATTTTCCAAAAGAAGGAACAGAGAAGGGGGCCAAGTGAGGATATTCCCTCAAAGGCCCAGTCCTCTGTTTATATATATTTCATAGTTTTTTGCTATTTTCTGTGTTAGTGAGGTGACACAAAGAACAGAAGAAATGGCTTCATTCACTTTCATCCATTCTCTAGCTGTCATATGGAATGCACTGAAACAATGACCATAAGCTGTATATAAATGCCATGCTTCCATTACACTGTATGACAAGGAGTTATGTATGGTCTTTTCATGGGAAGGTAAATGTGAGCCCATGAAAGGAGGGATGTCCTTGATAACATTTATGAAATAACAAGTGAAAATTTTGATCCACATGGGAAGGGAGATTTTGAAGTTTATGGATGAAATTATAGAAGAGCATGCCAAGTAAGTGTATTAAAGCATGTGTGGGATGGATATATATGCTCAGTCAAACCCTGACCATACAAATTGTGTGAGGATCAGAGAGAGTATTCTGAATAACAATAATTAATTAGGTACTGGAAATTACGGCTGAATGATCTATAAGACATATAGTCCTAGATTAAATCATGCATGAGAAACCAAGGGAGGATTTAGAAGTGCCTTTCTTCTATGTTGGTGTGTAAGTATTCTGACAATAAACCATCGTAGTTTGAACTGGTAGTTTACAGAAAAAGGACAGAAATAACTTGCTGTTGTTGATAACATAACATATGGAATTCTGTAATTGTTATATTCACTAGTTTAAATGAAACCTTAATATAGTAAAATCATCCCATCTTTGAATTTGGATTTTTTGGTGGGTGGGGGGGTGTTGTCTTTTAGATGCTTTTCTTCAGTACTAGTGACAAATTTCTCTCCATGAATCAAGATTTTCTTTTTCTTGGCTGTCATGTTTGGTTTTTGATTAATTATTCTCACTGATTCATTGAATAGCTCAATCTCATGTTATCCTGAAGTGATATGATTATTACTAGTGTTTGTATTGTAATCCAAAAGTTTTTCTCATATGCTTGTGATAATAGCAACTACAAAAAAGGAATCACCTTCATTTTGTTTTTCTTAAATAGCTCAGTTTTCACCTGTACTGGAGGATGTATATTATGCTTCCTAATGAGCAGAGCTCAGTTACATTAACAGCCCACTCTTAAGCAAAACTGAAAAGACTACTTATTTGTTTTTAGTTCTAAATTAATATCAGATTTCTTTTTGAAGAGAAAAGGGGGCTCTTAGATACTGTTGACATTATCATGTCAAAATACTGTTTGGATGATATTAATTGATGTTATGATAACAATGTAGATCCTTCTTATATTTGCAAAGTCTGTTACAAATATTGTTGTGTATCGTACAGGTTTTGCATTATTCCTGATCTGTAACTGAAGAATAAGTTAAGTATTTTCTAATTGAAGTTAAATTTTCATTTTAGCACTGATGCTTTATGCATTGGAGAAACTTGATGGAGCTAATAAGGTCATGGTGAATACTAGAAAGCTAAAAAAAGTCAATATGTTTTTGGAGATTAAGAAATATTGAAATAGTCTTACTAATATTTGGCTGTTAGAGAGCACATGGTTGATAAACTTGATTATACAATCATGAAATCCTGTAGAGATATAAATCTATAGATTCATTGAACATTTTCTTTACCCATAATATTTTTTTGCTAATGAGTGAACCTGGTAGATTTAAATTTAGTATTAGTATGTACCATGTACCAGATTATCAATTGCATTGCTTTTTCGCAAGGAGAGATAGTGGGAGGCATAACCTCAAAACAACTGTTACTAAGGAGTGGAAATTCAAGTAATGTCATATGTACACTAGAATGTAGAAATCTTTGGGTATAGTCTTACTTGCACCATAAACACAAGCCTAAATGAACATATTTGTTCTATTCAAATTTGATTTTCCTGGGCACTGGAACATTACCATAAAAGAGAAGATGCATATATGTGAAGTCATTATCAAACATAAAAGATAAACATGATATTCCTGTTTCCACTTCTTTACAGAATATGACCCTCCTCCAGCTTAATAATGGAATGTGTTAAAGTCAGATTACTCTAAACGTCTATATGCCAGAAACACAATACACACTCTCCATGAAATTTAATTTCACTCACTAGAAACACTGGGTAAAGAATCCTTTTTATTAAATCTTGGGTGTACGCTGCTTATCATTTTTTAAAAACCGTTTCACTTTAAGTTTTTTATTACATAACTAATGTTTTTGCTTACAATGCATGAAGATGTCATTTGCATCCCATATGGCTGTTTGATGCATTTAAGAGATATATATCTAGTAGTAACCATTTATAGTGCCTCAGTGAGCTTTCTAATACTACAACCTATACTTTGTGCTACCCACTGTAAAGTCATACTGACACCATACCATTTTCCAGACTAAAGGCAGTGGAGACAAGGACGTAGGCAACTCTCAAGCCCATCTCCGCCATGGCTACAGACTACCAGTAAACCCCAACACCCACCTTGTAGAAGCATGTACTCTACAGACTAGAGGTGGGCAACCTCCTGCTATAGGAAGAATTTGCAAGACAGAAGATGTTGGTCACCCTGATGCCCATCCTGCCATGAGGTCCTTAGCACCACTTAACTTGCAGATGTATTCTGTATCTCGACCAGGGCCTGGTCATGCCTGCTTCCTGTGTGGCAAGACTTTTGGGCTGAAACATAACCTTTATCGTCATCTAAGGACTCATACTGGTGAAAGGCCTCATCAGTGTCCCCACTGTGAATATCGGGGATCACGTCGCTCCCATGTCCTCACTCACATAAACAGAGTCCACCAAAGAAATGATCAGACTGACACATCGAATCCCTAATATGAAAATACAAATATGCCTTGACCCAGTTCCAATTCTGGTACAATATGACCTTTGTCTCTCTCCATGCCAACCATGCCTGTACAACTTATGTAGTTGAATCTGTATTAAGACTGGTTATACCTAGTATGTGGATACCATATGAGATGAAAAATATATATCTGCATATATGAGTAATTTCCTATTTCCACTATATGAGGAGGAAGTTTTACGCTCATTGGACCCCGTCTCTTGAACATTCTCAGTCACAACTTTTGAAATTTATGTATGCTGGCTGCATAACCATGTTCTCAGTCATTATGTTTCCTTCATCCACCATTTTTATCATATAAAATTACATTTTACATCTTTTTCAAACAAATTTCTTCTTTAGTGTGATGTTACATCCTCTGGTTGCTCTATCCCAACTTCTCACAAAGAACTGTTCACTATGTCATTGATCTGTTTTGAATACTTAGAGTTACCCCTCATTCTTCTTTTCATTCTGGTACTTTCTTTGTTGCCCTCCTCTGGACCTTCTCTGTTAGCTCTTTGTGCTTCTTTAGGTGCATTGACCAGGTTCGAGAAGCACATTCTAGTTTTGTCCTTACATAGGATATGAACAGCTTGCCAAATTTTTCCTTCTTCAGTTACATCAAGGCTATTTTAATTTTTGCCAGTGGGATGGTGACAGGAATAGATGAAGGCAGCAAGTATGAATATATATATATATATATATATATATATATATATATATATATATATATATATATATATATATATATATATTATATATATGTATATGTGGGTGTATGGGCATTATGCATATATATATGTGTTTGTGGGTGGTTGGGCCTTTCTTTGTTTTCCTTGCGCTACCTCGCTGATGCGGGAAACAGGTATTAAGTATGATAAATAAATAAATATATATATATATATATATATATATATATATATATATATATATATATATATATATATTTTTTTTTTTTTTTTTTTTTGCCCGTCTCCCGCGTTAGCGAGGTAGCGCAAGGAAACAGATGAAAGAATGGCCCAACCCACCCCCATACACATGTATATACATACACGTCCACACACGCATATATACATACCTATACATCTCAATGTATACATATATATACACACACAGACATATACATATATACACATGTACATAATTCATACTGTCTGCCTTTATTCATTCCCATCGCCACCTCGCCGCACATGGAATAACAGCCCCCTTCCCCTCATGTGTGCGAGGTAGCGCTAGGAAAAGACAATAAAGGCCCCATTTGTTCACACTCTCTAGCTGTCATGTAATAATGCACCGAAACCACAGCTCCCTTTCCACATCCAGGCCCCACAGAACTTTCCATGGTTTGCCCCAGACGCTTCACATGCCCTCATACTTCCCACGTATTCCCTGCGTGTCGTAGAAGGCGACTAAAAGGGGAGGGAGCGGGGGGCTGGAAATCCTCCCCTCTCGTTTTTTTTTTTTAATTTTCCAAAAGAAGGAACAGAGAATTGGGCCAGGTGAGGGTATTCCCTCAAGGCCCAGTCCTCTGTTCTTAACGCTACCTCGCTAATGCGGGAAATGGCAAATAGTTTGAAAGAAAAAGATATATATATATATATATATATATATATATATATATATATATATATATATATATATATATGAGGCTGTGTGGAGGAGGATGGATATGTTGGAAATGAAACGTTTGAGGATAACATGTGGTGTGAAGTGGTTTGGTCGAGTAAGTAATGAAAGGGTAAGAGAGCTGTGTAGCAATAAAAGGAGGGTTGATATCAAGAGCTGAAGAGGGTATGCTGAAATGGTTTGGACGTGTGGAGAGAATGAGTGTGGAAAGGATAACGTTGAAGATATATGTATATATCAGAAGTGGGGGAAGCAAGGAGAATGGGAAAACCAAATTAGAGATGAAAGGATGGATTGAAAAAGAAATTTGCTCACATCCATTCTCTAGTTATCATGTGTAATGTAATAAAATTGTCAGAATTCCTACTGAATTACAATTTCACCTTCATAACTGGGCTGGAAATCTTCCTTCTCATTTTTAATTTTCCAGAGGAAGGAACAGAGAAGGGGCCCAACTGACAATATTCCCTCAAAGGCTCAGTCTACCTTGCTGATGCGGGAAATGGTGAATAGTATGAAAAAGAATGTATATCCCTGGGGATAGGGAAGAAAGAATACTTCTTACATATTCCCTGCTTATTGTAGAAGGCAACTAAAAGGGGTAGGAGCAGGGGCTGGAAACCCTCCCCTCAAGTTTTAACTTTTCCAAAAGAAGGAACAGAGAAGGGGCCAAGTGAGGATTTTCCCTCAAAGGCTTGTTTCTCTGTTCTTGATGCAATCTTGCTAATGCAGGAAATGGCAAATATGTTTGGAGAAAAATATTTTTTTTTTTTTTATACTTTGTCGCTGTCTCCCGCGTTTGCGAGGTAGCGCAAGGAAACAGACGAAAGAAATGGCCCAACCCACCCCCATACACCTGTATATACATACGTCCACACACGCAAATATACATACCTACACAGCTTTCCATGGTTTACCCCAGACGCTTCACATGCCCCGATTCAATCCACTGACAGCACGTCAACCCCGGTATACCACATCGCTCCAATTCACTCTATTCCTTGCCCTCCTTTCACCCTCCTGCATGTTCAGGCCCCGATCACACAAAATCTTTTTCACTCAATCTTTCCACCTCCAATTTGGTCTCCCTCTTCTCCTCGTTCCCTCCACCTCCGACACATATATCCTCTCGGTCAATCTTTCCTCACTCATTCTCTCCATGTGCCCAAACCATTTCAAAACACCCTCTTCTGCTCTCTCAACCACGCTCTTTTTATTTCCACACATCTCTCTTACCCTTACGTTACTTACTCGATCAAACCACCTCACACCACACATTGTCCTCAAACATCTCATTTCCAGCACATCCATCCTCCTGCGCACAACTCTATCCATAGCCCACGCCTCACAACCACACAACATTGTTGGAACCACTATTCCTTCAAACATACCCATTTTTGCTTTCCGAGATAATGTTCTCGACTTCCACACAATCTTCAAGGCTCCCAGAATTTTCGCCCCCTCCCCCACCCTATGATCCACTTCCGCTTCCATGGTTCCATCCGCTGCCAGATCCACTCCCAGATATCTAAAACACTTCACTTCCTCCAGTTTTTCTCCATTCAAACTCACCTCCCAATTGACTTGACCCTCAACCCTACTGTACCTAATAACCTTGCTCTTATTCACATTTACTCTTAACTTTCTTCTTTCACACACTTTACCAAACTCAGTCACCAGCTTCTGCAGTTTCTCACATGAATCAGCCATATATATATATATATATATATATATATATATATATATATATATATATATATATATATACATACAATGTACTGCAAGCAGTTTTTCACTACCTGTGAATAGTTTCACCAGAACTGTAATGCTTTTTATTGTGGAAAATACTAGATGTGTAATCTTTCATACTGTGGTATCCTTGTACCATACATTCATTATGAGCTCATGTTTTCTTATGGAAACTTGCAAAAAGCAGTACAATATTTGGAGTTATGAATGTTTTTCCTTCATGCATCATTTTAAATCTAAAGCAAGTTTATGATTGATTCATTTTTATCATCAGCAGGAAAGAGGTGGTTAGCTCTGGGTTCATGAATGACAGTGGTTAGAAGCTTACATGCCACGTTAAGGAAAGGTGCTTACTGACCATAAGATATAGGATCCAACTGACCAGCTTCATTGTCACTAACTCAGCATTCATGGAAAGCATTTATGTGAAATTATGTAAATACTCTTAATTTTTGGAGATAAAACATAGATACAGCATTGGATCATCCATAAACTAACATCCAATCTCTGTGGGCCATTAACCTTGAAAATTTTTCCATAACTTGTCAATGAAAATAATTCCTTGATAAGCAACTCTTTTATCAGTTGATCATTATTACTCATAGATTATAGCCATTTTATTATTTGTGTTAAGATTTGTGGTAACTGGAGTCAGGTATAACATTGAACTTTGGACTGTTTACTCTTAAACTCTGCAGCTGTGGCTACTAAATGAGTTTTGGTTCTTACTGCAGCTTAGGTACTGTTGTTTTGACACCATGAACTTCAGAGTCTAGTCATTTCCATTACTAAATAGGTCTGCTCATGTTATATGTGTTTAGCTTGTGACAATAATGGTATCCGGTGAAATCTTGGCCATTGAGAGTAATATATGGAAAGTGGTTCAAAATTTCAAATTTAACTAGGAAGCAATAAATGAAATATATATTTTCTCATTTCTTTTAAGTTCATTCTCTTTATACTGTATGTTAAAGGAGTACTATAACTTTAGTTTGAAAAGGTTTTTTATAAATTTCACAGCAGAAGTATGTAATAAAGATTTCATTTTGAGTAATTCAACTCTTTTTAAAGTTACATACATTTTACTGGGTTGTAAGCTATAAGTCTGTAATATTGTGGGATTTTTCATCTGATTATATCCCACTTCTAATAGAGATGGAAAAGTTAATTTTCTTTGAAAGATTATAGATGAAAAAGACTTGTGTTAATGTATATCTCCATTCAAGAAATTTTGAATTGGGACTCCAGCTCTATAAAGCCAGTTCTTAAAAAACTTTGCATGTTTGCACTTGACCCACCTATTGTAGACAAGAAAGAGGATAGATGAAATAGACAGTATAGAGATGAGGTCTTCTGTTTACAATTTATTGATTGCTTTCAAGTAAAACTGTCCCAGAGTTAGCACAACCGTTTGACTTAACTGCAGAAGTTGATACCCATAGCAGTGCATCTTACAAAGAAATGTGGAGTGAGAAGAGATAATATGTAAAACAGTAAACTTCAAGAATTTGTTTTGTTCTTTTTCTTTCCCCTGATTACATGTGTAGTACAGTGAAATATATTGCTATTATAGTAAGTTTATATTCTTCATGACGCTTGAACGAAATATTAATATAGTATTATGTTCTTTCATCCAAGTGTCTGACTGCATACAATTTAAATATTTTGCCTCCAGTATAATGATATCACATAGTCACTCGTGTTACCAGAACTTATTAGAAATAGGAACAACCTTCCAATTAAGAATTTGAACGAAAGTCTTTATTTTCATATTCCCCTTTCATGAAAGGTTCCAGGTTTTACTCTAGGACCCCTTTACTAGGAGCCTTTGTAGCACCAAAGCTTCACTACTTTCATTTGCAAGGAAATAATAATGGAACTCTCTGGAATGAGAAGTTAGATGAGGCTGTACTCCTGGTGATACAGCCTAACCAGAGATGACTTTTTATACATGATGTAACCTTGGGCATACAGAGCCTCATGACACCTTGTTCCTTCCACTTCTGACACATATATCCTGTTTATCAACTTCATCATTCATTTTTTTCATATGTCCAAACCATTATAGCGCATTCTCTTCTGCTCTCTCACCCATGCTCTCTTTATTATCACATATCTCTATTACCCTTTCATTACTTACTTGAGCAGACTACAAAAAATTTGTCCATACCTCACATATTTTTAAAGGCAATGTCACAGTTACATTTTAGATTTTAGGACTTTGTTATCTCTCCTTTGGCCTTGATTATTATATGAAGACATCAAGGCATAGAATTGAAAAGGTTTCTAAAGTATTCCAGGTTCATTTTTTGGGTCCATAGCATATTGATTACCAGAATGAGGTGAGGCACTGATGAGTGTTTCAGGAAGCAAGCTTAATCACTTTCAGCAGTGATTGATGTGGTTAAGGTCTGGAGAGTTCCCAGGTCACTGCATCAGTAGAATATTTTTGTCTGGTAGCCAGTTCATCATCTTTGTAGCCTTATAGCAGGGGGCACTATCCTGGTTTAAGTGGTCATACATGTGAACCGTATGAAAGGAAGCAGGTGGTCCTCTAGCACCATTATTTACTTTTCTTTCATTGTAGTGTATTTTGGAGAAGAAGTACAACCCTTACCTACCCATTGCATATACAGGGGCACGTGAATCAGCCAGGGGAAGCCATGGAAAGATCTGTGGGGCTTGCTTGTGGATATGGATTGGTGTTACCAGACTCCACCTGCTCAAGGTTACACTGTGAGGGAAAAGGTTGTCTTTGGCAAAGCTATATCACTGGGAATGCAGTATCATTAAAGAACTTCTCATTCCAAAATAGTCTACATTTTCTTACTTTTGGAAGTAGTACAACCTTGGGCTGCAGGAACTCTTTCATTGAAATTGGTATTGAGTAATTATATATATATATGTAATTATATGGTTGCCAGGCATGGTCTATGAATAGGGTTGTGCGGAGGAGGGTGGATGTGTTGGAAATGAGATGTTTGAAGACAATATGTGGTGTGAGGTGGTTTGATCGAGTAAGTAATGAAAGGGTAAGAGAGATGTGTGGTAATAAAAAGAGTGTGGTTGAGAGAGCAGAAAAGGGTGTATTGAAGTGGTTTGGTCACTTGGAGAGGATGGATGAGGAAAGATTAACAAAGAGGATATATGTGTCAGAGGTGAAGGGAACGAGGAGAAGTGGGAGACCAAATTGGAGGTGGAAGGATGGAGTGAAAAAGATTTTGAGTGATTGGGGCCTAAACATGCAGGAGGGTGAAAGGTGTGCAAGGAATAGAGTGAATTGGAATGATGTGGTATACCTGGGTCAGTGTGCTCTCAATGGATTGAACCAGGGCATGTGAAGTGTCTGGGGTAAACTATATATATATATAAAAAAAAAAATATGTATAATTATTTTTTTATTTTGCTTTGTCGCTGTCTCCTGCGTTAGCGAGGTCGCACAAGGAAACAGATGAAAGAATGGCCCATCCCACCCACATACACATGTATATACATACATATCCACACGCAAATATACTTACCTATACATCTCAACGTATACATATATATACACACACAGACATATACATATATATATACACACACAGACATATACATATATACACAATGCACATAATTCATACTGTCTGCCTTTATTCACTCCCATCGCCACCCCGCCGCACATGAAAATAACCACCCCCTCCCCCCAAATGTGTGCGAGGTAGCGCTAGGAAAAGACAACAAAGGCCACTTTCGTTCACATACAGTCTCTAGCTGTCATGTAATAATGCACCAAAACCTATCCCTGGGGATAGGGGAGAAAGAATACTTCCCACGTATTCCCTGCGTGTCGTAGAAGGCGACTAAAAGGGGAGGGAGCGGGGGGCTCGAAATCCTCCCCTCTCGTTTTTTTTTTTTTTTTCTAGTTTTCCAAAAGAAGGAACAGAGAAGGGGGCCAGGTGAAGATATTCCCTCAAAGGCCCAGTCCTCTGTTCTTAACGCTACCTCGCTAATGCGGGAAATTGCAAATAGCATGGAAAAAAAAAATATATATATATATATATATATATATATATATATATATATATATATATATATATATAAATACCCATACACACACACATACAGGCATATACATATATATACATGTACATATACTTGCTTCCCTTCATCCATTCCTGGCACTGCCCCGCACCACGGAAAACAGCATCGCTACCCCCTGCTTCAGCGAGATAGCCCCTGGAAAACAGACAAAAAAGGTCACATTTGTTCACAATCAGTCTCTAGCTGTCATGTGTAATGCACCAAAACCACAGCTTTCTATCCATATCCAGGCCCCACAGACCTTTCCAAGGTTTACCTCAGATGTTTCACATGGGACAGTACAACCTTGGGCTGCAGGTACTCTTTCTTTGAAATTGGTATTGAGTAATTATTGATCTATATATATATATATATATATATATATATATATATATATATATATATATATATATATATATATATAATGTTTATGGATGGGGTTGTTAGGGAGGTGAATGCAAGAGTTTTGGAAAGAGGGGCAAGTATGAAGTCTGTTGGGGATGAGAGAGCTTGGGAAGTGAGTCAGTTGTTGTTCGCTGATGATACAGCGCTGGTGGCTGATTCATGTGAGAAACTGCAGAAGCTGGTGACTGAGTTTGGTAAAATGTGTGAAAGAAGAAAGTTAAGAGTAAATGTGAATAAGAGCAAGGTTATTAGGTACAGTAGGGTTGAGGGTCAAGTCAATTGGGAGGTAAGTTTGAATGGAGAAAAACTGGAGGAAGTAAAGTGTTTTAGATATCTAGGAGTGGATCTGGCAGCAGATGGGACCATGGAAGCGGAAGTGGATCATAGGGTGGGGAGGGGGCGAAAATTCTGGGAGCCTTGAAGAATGTGTGGAAGTCGAGAACATTATCTCGGAAAGCAAAAATGGGTATGTTTGAAGGAATAGTGGTTCCAACAATGTTGTATGGTTGCGAGGCGTGGGCTATGGATAGAGTTGTGCGCAGGAGGATGGATGTGCTGGAAATGAGATGTTTGAGGACAATGTGTGGTGTGAGGTGGTTTGATCGAGTAAGTAACGTAAGGGTAAGAGAGATGTGTGGAAATAAAAAGAGCGTGGTTGAGAGAGCAGAAGAGGGTGTTTTGAAATGGTTTGGGCACATGGAGAGAATGAGTGAGGAAAGATTGACCAAGAGGATATATGTGTCGGAGATGGAGGGAACGAGGAGAAGTGGGAGACCAAATTTTAGGTGGAAAGATGGAGTGAAAAAGATTTTGTGTGATCGGGGCCTGAACATGCAGGAGGGTGAAAGGGGGGCAAGGAATAGAGTGAATTGGATCGATGTGGTATACCGGGGTTGACGTGCTGTCAGTGGATTGAATCAGGGCATGTGAAGCGTCTGGGGTAAACCATGGAAAGCTGTGTAGGTATGTATATTTGTGTGTGTGGACATATGTATATACATGTGTATGGGGGTGGGTTGGGCCATTTCTTTCGTCTGTTTCCTTGCGCTACCTCGCAAACGCGGGAGACAGCGACAAAGCAAAAAAAAAATATATATATATATATATATATATATATATATATATATATATATATATATATATATATATATATAGGGAGCTCTGGTTTTGGTGCATCTTACATGACAGTTAGAGAATGGATGTGCACGGATATGGCCTTTTATACTCTATTCTTGGCACTGCTACACTAAAATAGGAAATGAAAATCAAGTATGAAAAAAAAATTATATGTATATACAGGGACCTCCTGATTTACATGTGTTTGATTCACGCCATTTTTAGAATACCATAAATTGTCCATTTACACTTTTTTTATTATTTACATGGTCTTGTGTTTGGAATGACACATTCATTATCAGGCTGGCTGGAGGGTAATGAGGCATTGCCAGCACCATACAAGAAGCACATGTCTGCTTGGCATGGATATGCAACTTCCCACCTTGTAGTCCTAAATGTGCAGATACAGTCTGTAGCCATGGAGTGCTTCAATATTTTGTGCTGCAGTATACTGTTTATTGCATCTTTATCCCTCTGCATCATGCCATCAAAGCACCTTTTAAGTTAACTTTCTCCTGGCACCAGTGGTGCTAAAAAGCATAAAACCATCACTACTGAGGTTAAGATGGATATGGTCATTTATTATGAGAGCAGTGAATGAAATGCTGATATCAAGCATGCCCTAGGACTTGGTAAATCTACTTTACAGACTATTTGTTGTTGTGCATAAATGATGAAAGAGAATTGCAAGCGGTTAACATAATACAGTGCATCTTAGACTTCATGTTCCCAAAATTCAAATATGTAAAGAATGGATTGAATGTTTAGCACATGGATCAAACACCCAACTCATAAAGTGTTCCTGTTCATATGCTTGTCATATACAAGCAATGTCCTGGAGTTTAGAGGATGACTTGGCAGCAGAAGAAGGAGCAGTGAAGACATTTCAGGCAAGCACTGGTTGGTTCACAAATTTTTGCAAATGCTATAATTATCACAGCATGAAGATGATTGGTGAGGCTGCTTCTGCTGAGTTCATTGCTGCTGAAAATTTCCAGGGAACTTTCAAGACCATTATCAACAGAGGTGGTTATTCTCCTGTGCACATTTTTATCATGGACTAGACCACATTATATTGGAAGAGAATGCTTTTGAAAACATACATTTCCTGTAAAGAGCAGATTACATCAGGATTCAAAGCAGCCGATGGTTTCCTCATGCTGATTGTTGGGGCAACACCAAAGGTGATAGTGCACCATTTAAAAGACCGCAGGACTCTTAAGAGATATGTGAAGCAATTTTTTCTTGTATTCTAATGTGAAAGAGTGGATAACAGGCAAGGATTTCTGTGATTATTATGCTGTGTGTGTGTGTGTGTGTGACGTTATGAGAGGTTCAGATGCCTTCCTTCCGGTGTAGCTGAAATAATCCACTTACAGTGACCATACATTTTCTCTACATGCAGTAAGGTAAAGCCACAAACTTGACAGTCGCTTGAAAGTGCACTAACAAATTGAGCCATTTCAGACAAAAGAGTTCAAACTTTCATGTGTGAATTATTTGAAAATCAGTTTTTCAGAGGCTGCATTGATGTGGTTTCACTGTACATAGTGTCTTTATCAACAGTCATGTTAGATTTTGACACAAGCTTGGTGAGATTTCAATTCATCTTTCATTTTAGGTTCAGGGATGAAGCTATACCACACATTCATACATATTTCTTCAACTTTACCTTGCCCTCTGATTGCTCATCATCTAAATCTTGTTCGAGTTTTTATCAATCGTAATTATGATAATTGTATCAATCCTAGAACTTCATTTGAAATTAGAATCAAATCACACATTTAGATTCTATTCATATGCATATTTTGAGATTCAGTCTCCAGTTACTGGCTGTATTGAATTGGATTCACATTAACCCTTTTTCTAGAAAGGGAAAACCAAACAGTTTCCCTTATGAAATTAAACAAACATCATATAAGAATAACAAAATAATAGAGAAACAAGTGCTCTTCATACCCATTGGAGAAATAAAAACTTGTATGAGCATATTGCCAAGAAAGTGTTGCTGTTACATAACCTGATGTCAACATGTTTCAGCTTCCACCACCTCATTTATATAGTGTTTTGGTGCACTTGGTTCTATTCATCATCAAATAGACCTTTATCATCAAGCAGATTATCATCTCGATGACTAGACTATTTATGCTACAGAGTGAATACCACTAAACTTTATCAACAGTCAGCAGTCTCTTGCAACATCATCTATATCCTATGGCTGAGGGACAGCTGAATAACACAGGTTGTTGTACTAAGAGGGCTCAGGCATCTTGTGTCACCACCACAAATCAGATGAAATTTGATTGCTTTTTGGAAAGCATGGATTGTGGATCTATGTGAGGTCCCCTGTGCCAAGCGAACATACATCTGCAAGACTTCTGGTTAAGGGGTTAAACTTGATGTCTATACATTTCAATGATCCTCAGCATAGGTTCATTGCAGGAGACATATCATTGGTTCTTACCTTTATTCACTATAGAGTATGTCTCCATCCACATGAAAGCTTTTCATCATTAGTTTTGCTAAAGATTCATGAATTGAAAGAAAAGATGTTTAGTCACTGCAGTGTAAGGTGTGTTTTTTGTCTTCATCCAGTATATCTGGTAGTCTACTATATCTTACAAAATAAGGTTCAAGTTTCCAGCTTGTGATCATGACATGCAAGTTCTACATGCTTGTATCCTATTTACCATAGCCTGACAACTGTAACCACAATTCGAGTATGGTAATAACACTAAGGCTAAAGTTCAACGACATATTACCTGACACATCTCTCGCTCTCCCTCAGGTGGGGTCGTCGTTCCGCTTCACATGTCATCATTGCTCCAAGAACTTCTACCACAAGAATGACTTCCGCAAACACGTGAGGGTCCATACTGGTGAGAAGCCTTACGCCTGTTCATTCTGCCCATATCGTGCTGCAGTAAAGGCTAGGCTACGCAGCCATATGAAGACTCGACATGACGCTGACCTGTAGGTAGCAGCATTTGGGAACAGGCTATCCATGTCCAGCAGTTTCAGATCTGTGACTTTACTGACAGAAGCCGTGAGAGCCCAGTTTTCTCTACAGATTGGAAGAAGCAACTCTGTTGACTTGATCCTCTGGCACGTGAACATAATTTGAAAGGGAGATAAGATAGCCTGACCAACCTGTCAGCTATTTACTTCATAATAAGAATACACAAATCTTTGCCTTACAACACATTTTAAGACATTACTAACTGGATTTTTTTTTATGGCCATCCTGTATATTCTCAGAAAATCAGGGACTTTTTCTTCATTGAGCATACATTTTTAAAGAAAATTCCTTACAGTCGTAGATCCTTGAATTATGGCTTTCACGTATATCTGACTAAATATTTGAAATTGGACAGTGTTTAAACCAACTCTTGTGTATGGTGATATGATATTGACAACTCATTTACCATATGGTACATTTTCTTTGCAGTGTTCTTGGTAACCTCTTTATGCATCATTTCAATGACTGCTAGAAAGTACAGTATAAAAAGTAATTTTTAAGAGGTGCAATGTATTCAAAAACTTTTTCTAGAAGTGTTGCTTGACGTCCATGAATAACCCACTTTTTGTAGAACACGAACTGAGGCTTTCTTCTTGTAGCTCTCTGTTTTCAGGCTGAAATCTCCAGTCAGATATTTGTTGTAGCGCTTTGAAGACATTATGTGATGATGGGTAACCCAACATTAAAGAGAGTAAGATTTTTACTTCATAATAGATGTCAGTTTTTAGTTGAGGAAAATAGTTTTCAGTCTTCTGTACCCTACACCTCTTTTTTTCTCTCTCCTTTTTTTTAAACAAGAAGTTATACTGTAGAAGGCTTTACTGATGTACTGTCTCTGTTACATTCATTTTTTGTCTTTATTACAGACCAGCAAACTACTGTAAAAAGTTTAGGAAACTCAAAAAACATAAGAATTTTTATAAGGAAGGGCCCAAATTTTTGAAAACATGTAGAAAATGAATAAGGACAGTTATAATAAGAGTGATCTTATAGAACTGGATATGCTGCACAGTGGCCCACCAAATTGGGGGAGGGCTTAAGGTCCTCAGGATGTAGTAAGGCCATATTGCCCGTGTTAGGGGAGTTGAGGCTCTTATTTACTGTGCTAACAAGACAAATCTCATCAGAAAGAAAATAAGGTGATAGGTAATTTTGAAAAGGTGTGGACATGCCTTGAGCTGAAAATTTTATGGTAAAAGATCTCCAGCTCACACATTCAAAGTTTTAATGCCCACATCTTTGAGGTTCCCATTAAAGTTGCACATAAATTTCCAAAGTTTGAATATGAGGCAGTAATCCCTGTGTTTCTCATCCTTGATTTTCTCCTATGATGGTGTTCTGTATGTATCCTTTCAGCAGCACTGTACCTTTGGGATTCCCAACTCTACCTTGTTAGAAGTGAAGACATGGAAAAATTTTGAGTACTTTCAATAAATGAATGCTTTTATAAATTTGCATGGTATACATGTATATTACACACAAGTAGCATAAAAATTGGACAGCTCTAACCAGAAGATTGGTATCTGTAATCAGATAAAATCTGAAATCCAAACCCTGCTTAGTCCCAAGGAATCTTGAATTGTGATCTGAAATCAAAGCCCTGCGTGGCCCCGTGGGAATATGGACTTGTGATCTACATATGTCTGTCATTAACAGAAATGAATATACCATTCATTTTCATCTGTATTTATCTTCTTTCTTACTTTCTGTGCCAGGAGTCCCTTCTCTCCTTATGAAGCTCCCACAGCATTCATGAAGCTGGCCATGTTCACCAGGTGGAACCATAGGTCTTAGAGTGTAGTGATGTGTGTGTATCTGTGTGGGGAGAGTGCAGGGTAATTGAGTTGGTGATGTTTAGTGTCTTTGTTGTGGCAGTTGCCATATGGGCATGAGGGACTTTGGGATGTTAAAATGGTGTTTGTATTGTTGCAGGGATGGGTGATGTCCAGAGCAAAAATGGGAAAATATGACTCATGTTTATTTGGGAAGTATGGCATTTGATGGATGTATATCTGGTAGGGTGGAATTTAGGACCAAGTTGGAAAAGTGATTTATTTCATACTTATTGCATTATTTCAATGTTTATATGTTTTGTTAGTGTTATATTTGTTGGAAGGATGATAAGTGAGTTTTTGAAGTGTGAATCAGGGTTGGTGTTTACAGAGTGGTTTATTAGGAGGTCTAGAAATGTTGCATAGAATTGAGTGCCAAGCATGTTGAGGTGGGACTGTATTGGGATGATCTTTCTTTCATTGTGTAAGTGTTGAGTTTTTGTGGCAGACAGTGCTCTATTCTGTGTGTAATACAACTTTATTATATTGATTTCGATAGGGTGGATGACCAGGCAAATAAGTAGTATAAGGCAGAGTGGATGAATTGTTTGTGGAAGATACTAAGGAATTCTTTTTCTTATCCATATCTGGTAACAGTAAGTATTTTGAGAGGAGGGACTACAGGCTTGCTTCATGCCCTAGGATTGAAAGGGTGATTGATGACTTCCATGATAATGCAGACATTCTTGGCCAGTCACTGTTCCAGTTGGAAAATGTAGTGCTGCATATTTGTTGTTGCTTGCATAGTGTCAGGGTGATGCAGTCTGATTATAAGATCATTTGCATTAGAGAGGACCTTCACACTAGTCCACAGAAGGTGATGGAAGTTCCTGTAGAAAGAGATTTAAGATGGTTGGCAAAAGAACTGCTTCTTAGGGAATTCTATCATAGAGCTTAAGTATTTTAAGGGTGATGAAATCAGCTATGAAGATGGCCATCCACTTTCTGTCATTGTTGTGGAGGATGGAGTTGTGTATCTTTTGTGAGAAGCTAGGGTGTCTGCAGAAAACCTTGTCCATCTCCCCCATACAGTTTCAAAACACTTACATTTCATTACTTTGTCATCTCTCCTCTGACTTTGTTTAACATATGCAGACATCTGGGCATGGAATTGGCAAGGTTGTTGATGTATTCTAGGTTCATATTTTGGGTCAATAGGGTCTTGATATCTTGAATTAGGCAAGACACTGATGAAGTATTGCAGGATGCAGCCACCTGATTGTTCATTCTGAGCATGCAATACACCTAGATATCTCATGTGTATCCACATTTTCTTGCTTCCATATGAGAATTTGGGCTTTCTCCTCCTTGAAAAGGTAAGAGCAAGCCATCTTGAAGTACAGGTGAAAGAAACACCACCTCTAGCTGAAATTCCCAAAATGAAGTGGGTTCCTGGAAGATTAAAGAAAGAACATCATTCCCTCAAGATAGACATGGGTTGCTGGTGATCTTACCATTAGAAACACTAGTCTCAGCAACAAGATATTATAGTAAATTCATCCTAAGAGCATCATATGCTTGTACCCAAAATAAGCTTCAGCCTTGTATCATCTTTGAAAATATGTGGGGGTGGATAAGGCTTCTCTTGGACATTGTATGAGGACAATGTCAAATGTTTTATTGATGTCACTTGCCACTAATACTGTGCAGGAAGGGGTTGTGGTGTTGAAGCCATCTAGGATGTGTTATTAGGAATTTTGTTGTGTAACCATGAGTTGATGAAGATATTTGTAAGTGCGTGGATGGCACTAGGGCAAAAGTGTTTCATGTGAGTTTGATATGTTGACAAGACCTAATGCAGGAGAGTTCTTTAAGGTTTGATGGGAGTGAAGGGTGGGTGAGTGAATGTGTCTGGATGGAGGGTGTGGTGCTCTGTGGCTCATTTTGGGTAATGCCTCATGAGAATGTTTGTGTGTTCTTTGGGAAAAGGGATATCATTGGATTGGGTCAAAAGTGCTTCATTTATGGGGACTGGGTTGATGAGAAGCTATAGATCTTTAAGATGTGCCAAAGTTGTTGCTGTGGGTTTTGTGATTTGTAGTGTTGAAGAAGGAGCATCAGTTTCCAGTATGCCTTTCAGTGACGATGTTAGTGGTTATGTAGTGTAGAGTTTGGACTTGTTCTGTGATTTGTAGTGGTGGTGAGTGGTTTTGTCTGATTTGTATTTTTATGTGGTCTGTAACTTGTGGTAAGAAATTAAGGTTATATTTTGGGGAGCTTTGTTGGTTGGGTAGCTTAGGTGTAGAGTTTTCATCATCGGTAAATGGTCCAAGAGAGTGTTTAACCCCATATATATATATATATATATATATATATATATATATATTTTTTTTTTTTTTTTTTAATTTTCCAAAAGAAGGAACAGAGAAGGGGGCCAGGTGAGGATATTCCCTCAAAGGCCCAGTCCTCTGTTCTTAACGCTACCTCGCTATCGCGGGAAATGGCGAATAGTATGAAAAAAAAAAAAAAAAAAAAAATATATATATATATATATATATATATATATATATATATATATATATATATATATTTATATTCTGTGCCATCATTTCTACTGCTTGCACATCACTGCCAGTTTTTATGGAAGTATCATAACCCCAGAACTGAATCTATAGCCTGGAAATAATACAGTCCATCATACAAGTGCCTTTACCCTTCTTGGAACATTTTTTTTTATACCACAGTGATGGCCATATCAGTCATAACCCTGTGTTGTATACACATTCACACAGTAAACAATTTTCAAAAGATGCATGGGAGAAAATAAGCAAGAAATGGCTTAGAGAAGATTAAGGGCTTACTTTTATAGTGTTGACATAGTGGAGGAATAGAATAAGCAAAGTGATGATACTGTGAATGCTGATTACATAGAGAAAACTTAAAGGTTATGTCATCTTAGAGAAAGTTCTAGATATGGGACTCCACAAGTGTAAAGCTCTTTCCCCACATTACACACAAACACACACACACACACACACACACACACACACATGCTCACACAGGCCTCTGAGTTATAGGGGTGACTGACTGTGAGTCAGCCTGTGCTAGCCTAGAACCACATGGGCTTGTATCCTGGGTATGGCAGTCAACCCATACTCAACCCAGGTGTTCATATTCTCCTCAGGGCAGGTTAGTAAATGGGTACCTGCCTTAGGCTGGGGTACATATGTGTAAAGACATGTTACATATATACAAGGTAAAGTGAAGGGGCAACATGAGTGTAAAATTTTCTCCCTGTGACACACAATTAGAAATTACAGATGATAATCACACACAGAGAAAAAATACCTGTGTGTACACCTGAATGCATGTGCTTTATTCAGTTAAATATTATTCATACATGCTTGAACACTTTTCTGCTGTCTGAACATACAGGTACATACATATGAGTTGATGATTTTATGTTCAAGTAAAGAAGAAGAAAAACTTTAAAGTAGTACCCAGCTGTGAACAGAACCCCAGCATTCAGTGAATCAAGGATGCAATGAAAAGTTGTTTACTAGCATTATCCAATGAGTGAACTTGAATGAATTCCAGTCTGTGTACCAAGCAGTTGATTATGATTTTCTTCAGTTTCATTTTATCATAAACTTGATAAGTTTGTAATGTTATGGTGCAAATACCTTGCTTTATATTTCAAAGGTCTGATATATATTTTCTGGGAAGAAAATCTTTGAAGTGTATTTTTTTTTTTTTTAAGTATAGTCCCAATTAGTTTGATATACTAGCTTCAGTTTATTGTCATTGGGTTTGAAGCTTATATAACATTTTCAGGGCTATCAGTGAAATAGAAGAGAACTTGAAAGACTGTTATGTATAGTTTCATATATCTGTATAATAATCAGTGATTTAGTCTTTGTTAACCAATGGGCAGGCCGTATGCCAGTGATCATTATGCTGGTGGATTTTTCACTGCCGAGCATTCAACTAGTGAGCCGTATGCTGGTGAACCATACACAGGTGGGCCTTACACTAGTGGATCATACATTGATCAGATTTATGCCAGTGGGTCATACACTGGTGGTCTACACATATGCAGGTCTTGTAATAAATCAGATTTTACACTGATGGGCCTTATACCAATGAGCCATATGCAGGCGAACCATACAAAGGTGGGCCTTATACTGGTAGATCATATACTTCTGGCCCTGATATTGGTGGGTATTACATCGGTAAGCATTTACTGTGGAGGGTGTGAAATTGATAGGTATTATACTGGTCAGCCATACATGTGTATTCTTACAATGTTGAACCATGTTTCTTTGAGATATTGAGAGAATCCTAGATAGTTGCCACAAGTTAGTAGCACTCATACACAACCCTAATGGTTCGTATTATAGCCAGCTTTACTGTGCTATATTTATTATCAGTTATGTTTTTCTCATATATTTTTCTCCTATAAGACAAATGATGCTTTTGTATATTTATTATACCTACAATATTTTCTCCTTGCCCGTCTCATTGCTTGTAATTGTCAAGAGCCTGCCTCACTCATTTTAAATCAACCTTGTTTTTGTTCTCTTCCTAAATGAAAGATTTTTTTTTTAACTGAATTCCAGTTTTTACCTTTTATTAGAATGCAAAACATTTCTATTAACAAATATAATCTTTTGAATAATAGTATAAGTTAGAGAACTTGTCTAGACAACACTTAAGGGACCAAAAGGCATACTTAGGAGGCCACAAACCATGACCCTGTGGAGGTTTGAAATGCTATAGTTCAAGGAACAGTAAATCCACGGTATAGTCATCACTGATACCACCTTTCATGTTGATGTGTACATCCTGAATCAGTGAATTTATGCTCCAGTGAAAGTTAAAGAGATATGGATCAAGCCTTCACTTTGAGGCAGGAGGCCAAGTGATTGTAGATGTATGCTTTCTTATACCACCTGTGAAATGTTTTGTGCTGCATATTTCTAGCTTTTACCACCAGATTAACGTTTCTGTAATGATATCCTCATGTCCCAGTTTACATTTGACGCTGTGTATTACATTTCAGTTCATTGATTCATGCACGTTGAATATCAGAAATATATGTTTTTAAAGTCTGTAAACTCCCAAAATCTGTAGTCCAACACATTCATGATTACCACTAAATTGAAGCATGAGTTTTCAGTAAATAATTTCAATAAATGTTTAGTAAATGTTTTATATAGTATATATTTACATATATAACAGACAAATAACACTTAGCACATACATTAGGTATTCAGAACGCTCTGTTAAGGTTAGTTATGTTCTTACCACAATATGTAACCCATACTGTATTTTCAAATCCATAAAAATCCAAAATGCACACATTGCTTGGACCGAACGATTATGGAGTTTTTATATTCTACCTGCATATTCATAGAAACTTGCATACATGCAGGTGATTTGCTTGTATTGGATTACTAAATAAAGATTGTTCTTATCATATGGAGCTATAATTTTGTAACTTTTACTTCATATGTTTCAGCTGAATTTTTATGCTTCTTCTTTCCTGCACCAGTGCCAAACTAATGTCATGCTGTGGTGTAAGGAAGCACATGAGGCTACTGGTCAGCAGACCAAAACTGCCTCTGTCAACTGCTCATGCTAAAGTATGAACACTTCACTTACATGGCAACACTGGATATAATCCTACAGGAAGGAATCTGGAATCTGTGGTCCTTAACCTCAGAAATTCTTTCATGAATTAATTGCATTCAGCACTATTGTTCTTATTATCAAAATACTTCAAACCCAAAAGAACTGGTGCAGTTTTAGCTTTGTAGTAAGCATGAGAGTGGGAGGTATAAAGCATATGGATGTAATGGTGCTCTTGGATTAGTGAGTTACGTGAAAAATTATCCATTTCATTGGAAAAACACTTTTAAGATGGGAACTGCAGCACAGAATACAATTAAAAGCCTTCCACCACATTCTTTATCTAGTTAGTCATCAGTATGACTATCATTAACAAGTATTAAGTAAGATGATTGAATTTACCCCCAAATATATACTGAAAATCCTCCCAAACATAGGACCATCTCAGGCCTTCATAGATAAGTCTCCATTTGTATATTCTGCACCCAGCAGAATACCATAAAATATCAAATGAAAGAGTTCAAGGAGGTTAACTAGCATATCAAGAAATTCAAACTTTTTTTAATAACTGCAAAAATGTAGTCTGCACACATCCTTAAAAAAATCTTGGTTGCCATAGCTCAACATACACTCTTTAAAGAAAATTACAAAAGTTGGTGGTGTGCCAACATTTAAAAATATTTGAAAATGAATAAAGCCAAATACAATATTGTTCTTTGTGTAACTGTGACGGTTTCATTGATAAGTGTGCTTTCTGAAGCAATTGTTAAGGAAAACCTTAAGTGACAGTACCTTTTAGGGAAAATTTTTCAGTACTCATAATATGTTGACTCTGTTAAATCCATACGATAGTTTGGCCCAGTTGCCATCCAGTCATAGATATCTTCAACTACTCCTGGCTACACAAGAAAATCTCTGACACTTGGATGCTTGGCAACATAATACTAATCTTGAAATCCTCCAAACTATCCAGCTATCCCTACTTTTACTGCAACCTGTATCACATCTATTTTCATTATCTGAACTCTTTGAAAAATTGATCCACAAATGAATCAAGTAAGATATCCCATTTTTACCTACACAGCATGGCTCTGGATCCGGTTTCTCCACTGCCTATGCCATCAACACAGACTTCACTCATTATATCCTAAATAGTTCAACAACCACAACCCCTTTCTTGCACAGTATTAGTGGCAATAATAAACAAAATATTTGATACTCTCCTGTGACATATCCTCTCACAGATGATATTTGATAAAACCCTCCACAATAACCAACAAAAAAGTGATAGGCCAACTTTACAGCTGGTCGTCAAGACAGAGTCATTCACAAAGGCCTGACCTCTAAAACCCTACAGTTTTAGTGTGAAGTTTGCCAGGGAGCACCTCTTTCTCCAGCCCTCTTCAATCTCTTCCTACATGACCTCCCGTTTACTGTGGCAGACCACAGGATGAAGTTCCTCTCATATGTTGATGCCCCTCCAATTGCATTGCAGCACCCTGACATCACAGAAGTAATAACAAACACAGAACACTACATTACATGATTAGAACAGTAACTTACCCAGAACAGAATGTCTGCATCTCCATGGAAGTTTTCAGTCGCCCCTTTGACCCTTGACAGACTCTAGTCAAACCTGCACTGTCTTGTCATATTGAATGGCCAACCACTCCCATTCTACAAAACACAAACTGTTTACAGCATTACAAACAACACGCACATGACATTAAATCTCCACACCACAAACATCAGCACAAGGCAACACACAAACTAAATGCCCCCAAAACACTAACAAAGACCAGATTTGGACTTTAAGGGGTTAAAGAGACTTCGTATCCTTTACACACAATTCAAATACTCCACCTGAAGCTAAGCCTCTTATGACTAGTCATTCACACTGCCAGATGCAGAGTGTAACAAATCTGCATGCAGCAAAAACAGAACACTCAGAACAATCACTGGCTTTTCAAGCAGCCACAAACACAACATCTCTACAGCAAAACGAAAATCCTCCTAATACAGTCCCACCTCAACATACAAGGCACTTCTTTGCAACAGCACTACACCCTTTCCATAAAAACTACTCCATAACTGACTTTCAGCCTCCTTGGAGAAATAAAAAGCTTACCCATGCTCCACACATTACTGACCTATACTCACAGATCCCCTCATCCACATCAAACATAGCATTGAAAAAACATATACACACTATGAAATGGCCTGACAAGCACTGAACACCTGCCCTTCCAACTCAGATTCAAACACCACTTTACTACCAAATAGAAAACCACCTAGAACTACACTTCCCAGACATAAAAGTTACAGGTTTTTTGTCTACACTCTGGACACCACCCAGCTCTTCAACATTACAAAAACTGATTCAACTTATCTTAAGATCCTTCATGCCCAAGATGCAACTTCCATGCTGAAGACACTGAATACAATTAAATTATACTGATCTCACCTCACACAGACATCTACACATGGGGGCTCCAAGGAGGAGGTTTCTGGGACTGAAAGGTAAAGGTAAAAGTCCATAAGAGCATCAGTCATCCAACATTTAGATATGTAATTTATCTCCTTTATATATTTTTGGGTCAGTTTAGGATGCCTCAGCAACTGTGTAAAATTAATAATTCCAAGAGGTTTGATATATTGTAACAGATTTTGACAAAGTTACTTTATTTCTTTAGATTTTTCAACCTGTTTGGTGTGAAATAAAGACTTAAGTTCATCAACTGTAATGAAATATTTAGTGATCATATGAGGAGACTGGGAAACATATCCATAATTTGATATTAGTAAATCAAGTTGCACCAATTAGTCAACTGCCAAACTGTCCTTGTCAGGGTGAGGCACCAAGTCCTCAGAAATTTGTATTTTTAACTAGTTGATCAATTTTCTGCTGTATTATAAGAATAAATCTGGTGCAAAAAAATAGATAAGCTGTAACTCATTTGTGTTTTGGAATAGGTATGCATTACCTCACAATAACATTGAAGATTCTAGGTGTTATATATTAGGCCCTAGGTAATTCTTCTGAATAAGATTGTTATTCATTTTGTTTTGACTTTTTCTTTACTTGGCCATTTGTTACCCTTAGGGTTCAGAGCACATCAAATACTTAAGCAGAATTTGGAAGATGAAATTGTGTATATGATAACCATTGTTCTTCCTTTTTGTAAATGAAGTAAGTTCCTTTATTACACCTAATGCTGTACTGATAGTGAAAATTAAACTGAAATGTAAGTCCACTGTCTGCATTAGTTTTTGGAGAAAAATTGTCTAAAAATTCGTTATTTTTTCTTTTTATAAGTTTTTGGTATTATCCAACTCTTAAAACATGACTTCTGTCAATATATGTTGTTAAGCAATGGCAAGCCCTTTAACTTTACAGTTACTATAATATTAACTGATATATGAGCATATCATTCAGTGGTCGAACACCAACCAAACTACTTTACACCATCTCCTAGAATCTATCCATCTAATCCTCACTCAGCTCAAGATATCTCATCAATCTTATCCAGTTCAAGTTAACCAATCCTAACAAACCTAACCCAGTCCTTGATACCCTACACATCTATTCTTCAGTCCAGAGTTTACATCACGTCCCACCTTTGAATAATATAAAAATGAATCTATAATTACCTCATTTGGTATGCACAATTCATGGATGATATACACAGTTGCCAGATTATCTGGAGGCTTTTGGTTCTGAGATCGTAAACAGTGAAATCATGAATTTCATTCAGTATTCTTTATGCCAGTATTCTCACTAGCTGTCATGATAGTTTTTTCTTCAGTAATGGTTCAGTTACATTATATTTGAGAAGCCACACTGCTGCTGATCTGTTCAGATTGATGATAAGTAACTAAACTGGAGGATTGGGTTATTATCAAATGTGCAGGATTTGCTAATGACCAGTTTGGAGTAACTTGCCTACTGAGCAACACTGAATGAATGGCTATGTGGAGATTCAGGAAACTTATGATGTCACCTAAGTCAGGTCAAGCAGCAAAGGACGAAGTAAGGCTCATGTTGAGTCAGGCAGCAAAGGAAGAAGTGAGGTTCACTAGTTTACATGAGAAAGACAGACAACAGGAGGCCTGATTGGCCCACAACTAGATTGGTAAAAAAAAGTTTAACTTGAAAAGAAAATGTAATTCCACTCAGCAGTTTTTAAACTATCACTGACTAACCACTGCTGCACATTAGCCTTCCACCATCCCTGTTACTGCTGTCATTTATGCACTTTATTTCTGGCATTTTAAACAGAATATACCTGAATTTGTCCTGGTAACTGTGTTTTCTTGTATTTTGAAAAGATGTTCGTGATCTGCTCTCGAACTTGTACCTGAATTTGT
The DNA here is from genome assembly GCF_036320965.1 of Panulirus ornatus. NCBI lineage: Eukaryota > Metazoa > Arthropoda > Malacostraca > Decapoda > Palinuridae > Panulirus > Panulirus ornatus. The sequence continues at coordinate 5,318,098 of NC_092290.1, read as the reverse complement.
CCTGGTAACTGTGTTTTCTTGTATTTTAAAAAGATGTTCGTGATCTGCTTTCTCGAACTTGTTCAGAAATTTGAACACTTGGATCAAGTCTCTGTGAAGTCTATGTTTTTAAGGGAGAAGAGATTCAATCGTTTTACCTTCTCTTCGTATGCCAGATTTCTGAGGGATGGGATCTATTTTGTCATGCCTTTATACTTACTGTAATTTTCCTCATCTTTTTATAGTTTGGGACCAAAACTGGACCGCATATTCAAGGAGTGGTCTTACTAGAGAATTATATAGTGTGAAAATTGTTTCTGGTGTCTTGTAATCTATGTTCCTGGCTATGTAACCTAATATTTGGTTGCCTTTTTTACATGCTGCGTGACACTGTTTAATGTGCTTCAGATTGTTTCTGGATAGTTTGTAGTAGTAACTTACATTCTTGTCTCCAAAATGCGTAACTTTACAGTTGTCTATATTAAACTTTATTTGCCATCTGTCTGACCACTCTGCTAATAAATTAAGATCTCTTTAAATCATTTCACAGTCCCACCTGTTTACAGCTCTACCTCCTAGTTTAGTATTGTCAGCAAATTTGGAGATCTTAGATATGAGACCAAGTTCTAGATCATTAATGTATATTATGAAAAGAATGGGGCCTAGACCCAACCCTTGTGGCACACCACTCGTTATGTCTAGCCAATCTGAGGCTTTGCCATTTAATACTACACACTGCTTTTTTCCAGTAAGCCAGTCTGTGATCTGTGTATAGAGATCTTCACTGATTTCATGTGCTTTGAGTTTATGTAAGAGTCTCTTGTGAGGTACTGTATTGAAAGCCTTTTGAAAATGTAACTAAACTACATCAGACAGTACTTTTTCATTCCAATTCTGATAAATAACATTAAAAGATTTCAGAAGATTTGTCAGGCAGGATCTTCTATTGTGGAAACTGTGTTGGATGTTTGATATAATTTTGTGATCTAGAAATGTGACAATTTTATTTTGTATTATTTTTTCCATTGTTTTGATAACCCTGATGTAAAGCTAATTGGGTAGTAGTTCAAGGCATAAGTTTTGTCTCCTTTTATTATATGTAGGAGTAACATTTGGTTGTTTCCAGTCAGTTGGCACCTGACCATCCGATAGAGATTAGTTGAATATTTTTCTTATGGGAAATATTTGCTGCCTCCTATCCTTTTAAAAATCTTGGAGCTAGGTTATCTGGGCCATTGGATTTGTTGGGATTTAATTGGTCCAGGTATTTAAGTACTTCAGAGCTCTTTTTTTCTCTAACCTTCAACTCTTCTTTGTCAGATCCTTGAAACATTTTCATTTATCGCAGTATTTGAGATGTTTCCTCAATTGTGAATACAGAGTTAAAGGAAATTTAGTATGGTAGCCATCTCCTTGTCATCAGTAGTTAGTTTGTCATGTTCGTTTTGTAATGGTCCATTTCCTTCTTTTACTGTCTTCCTTTGTTTTATATATTTGAAGAATTCCTTAGGATTATTCTTAACTTTCAAGGAAATTTTTTTCTTCCTTGTGTTTATTCTGTCTTATGACCTTTTTATGCTCCCTTTGGATTTTGATTAATTTCTGATGATTTTCATCCGTTTCCAAAGATCTGAATTCTTTATGTTTTCTTCTTTGGGAAATTAGTCATATTCTCATATTCATCCATAATGGTTTTGAAATCCTGCAAGTCCTCTTCTTGGTCATGGAATATGTTATTTTTAATCTTGAGTAGTGTGTTTTTAGAATTATTCCACATTTTCTCTACTTAGTGAATGTCAAGAAGTTTTGTTCGATTGGTACTGTGAATTTCATGTCTAATGTTTTCAAAATTTGCTTGCCTGGGATCAAGAGTTTGTTGTCATTAATTTCAAATTTGAATTTATCTCTAATCTAATCAAACTGTGATTGCTACTTGACAAACTCTTGCCTGCTTCACAAGAGTTGATTAACTTTGTATCACTGGTCTGGAAAATATCAAGAATGTTTTCACCTCTAGTTGTTTTTTAATTAATTGTTATAGAAAAGTGTCTTCAATCAGTTCCATTAGTTTTATTCCCTCTCAGTCACCTGTTAACGTGTTCCAATTTATGTTTGGACTTTGAAGTCTCTTACTATTAAAACCTCTTTACTGTTTAATGTAGTTTTGATTTCATTGTATAGCATCTTATTTTCGTCAAGTCAGGGAGTAAAGGAAGCTCATGTCGAATCAAGAAGCAGAGAAAGGTTAAGGTCAGGTCAGGGAGCAAACAACGGACCAAGACAAAATGAGAGGAAAAATAAATCAGGTTATCTAGGTTCAGGCAATAAAGGGAGGACCAAGCCAAGTTGAGTCAAGCAGCAGGAATGTTTTTTGTTCAGGTTATGTTAGTGATGTGGGAAGGTTTAGATGCAAGTATTACAACATTTAAGAGAAGAGAATGGTAACCAGAATGCATATCAATTACTCATCACAGAAGATCACCACAGACTTTCTGAGTTTTCTGCTGTGGTTGATGCAGATTGTATTACCTCAGAGAAATATCTGCATGTTATCTCTTATGTCCAGATTTCCCATCTGAACACATCTATGAAAAACCATACAGTTACCAAGATCTTAAGGCCTTTCATGATATTATCTGATAAATATTTTTCTGTCATCCTCAGCTGATCCAGTCATGGGTTGGAGGAACCTCACCATCTGCCTCTGGCCGTCGCCGGGACCATGCCTGCTCAGTTTGCAGTAAGGCCTTCGAAACTCGCTACAAACTGGAGCGCCACCAACGAACTCACACTGGCGAGAAGCCCTATGCCTGCCCATTCTGTCCACACCGCTGCAACCAGCGGGACAATCTCAAGGCTCATGTTGCCAGCAGACACAGGGAATTTTATGATCCTGCTAAGTTTGAATTTTAATTCTTTGATTTTGTTCATAAGTGCATAATGATTGTTGACACTTTTTAATGCTCATTCTTGCACTATATGGGTAGGTTATTGACTTGGTGAATGGAGGCAGGGAAGTACGTTTATTTCTCTGTAATTTTTGACTGTTGATAAGTGCATAATATTTGTTGACACTTTCTAATGCTCATTCTTGCACTGTATGGATAGGTTATTGACTTAGTGAATGCAGACAGGGAATATGAATATTTCCCTGTAATTTAGAATGTCTGAGGTTATGTAAGCATTAATAAAGGTTATGTTCTTTAAAGTCTTTTTTCCTCTATTTAAGACTGAGGTACTACCAAAGTTTATGTTCTAGCTGTTTTCAAATAACTTAATTTTTTGTATGTTGTCATAACTTGGGGAATAGTTTCTCACAACACAAACTTTTGTAGGATACTTATTTATCTAAGCTATATCACTAAATGTATGTGATTTTTTTCTTTGATTTATTGCTGACAGTGCTTAAATTAAAAGGTTAGTCAATTGGTACACCATTGTCACTGTGTTCTATACCAGGAACTACGTCAACAACTGGAGAGGACTGCCTCATTTGTGGTTCAAGTGTCTTACAAGATTCTTTTATACATCTTGCCTGATAAGTGGTCCCCAAGAACATGCTGCCTTATCATTGGTCCGATAAGGTTTCCAGGGACAAACTGTCTCACCACTGGTCCTTTAAGGTCCCCAAGGAAACTGTGGCTCATCATTGGCCATGTTGGGACCTCAGAGACATGCCGCCCCATCACTTGTCCTGTAAAATCCCAAATGACACAGTACCTAATCACTGGTCCCAAGGATGTGCTGCCTCATCATTAGTCCTGTGAGATCCCCAGTGGACATACTGCTTAATCACTGTCCTGCAAGGTTCCCAAAGGACACACTGCCTCATCACTGGTTCTGTAAGTTCCCCAAGAACACTGCTTCATCACTGGTCCTGCAATGCTCCCACGGGACACAGTGCCTTAAAACCTGGGCCTGTAAAGTTCTTAAAGACATAGTGCCTCGTAACTGTTACAGTAATGTCCCCTAAGGACACCTGCCTAATCTCTGGTCCTTTAAGATTCTCAAGGGTACCCTCTCATCACCGATTCTGTCAAGTCTTCAAGAGACATGCTGCCTCATTAGTGGTCCTGTAAAGTCTCCAAGGGCAACTTGCCCCATCTCTGGTCCTGTAAGGTTCCCAAGGACACCCTGCTTCATCACAGAACCTGCAAGGTCCTCAAGGACGCCCTGCATCATGCCCCTGGGGACCCCTCACAGGACCAGTGATGAGGCAGTGTGTTACTTGGGACCAAATGGGACCAATTAGCATGTCCTTTGGGGCCTTACAGGACCAGTGAGAAGGCAAGAAGTCCTTTGGGAACTTTACAGGACCAGTGATGAGGCACCTTGGCCTTTAAGGACCATATAAGACCAGTGATGAGGCAAAGTATCCTTGAGGACTTAACAGGACCAGTGATGAGGCAACATGTCCTTGGGGACCTTATAGGACCAGTGATGAGGCAGCATGTCCTTGGGGACCTTAAAGGACCAGTGATGAGGCAGCATGTCCCTCCATGATCCCAAGGACACCCTGCCTCAATTACAGATCCTGTAAGGTACCAGAAAGACAAGCTGCCTCATTAGTGATCCTATAAGGTCCCCAAAGGACATGTTTCCTCATCACTGGTCCTTTGAGGATCCTCATGGGCATGCTGCTACCCCTTCACAGCCTGTAAGGTCCCTCATACGGCACACAAGATCAAAGGTCCTGTAAGGGTCCCAAAGGAGTGGCTTTCTCATCCCAGGTCCTGTCAAGTCCCTAAGCGACACGATGCCTCATTAGTGAATCTAGCGTGTGCCTTGTAAGGTCCACAAGTACGCTATGCCTCATTGGCAGTCTTACCATAATAACAGTGATAACAGAGTCCAATTTTAGTCTTGGTATATCAACCCTCCTCCACTTTAATGATGACTGAATAGTGAACTTAACCCCATGCCTGAGCAATACGGAACTACCATCTGGTCTGGTAGGTTGGTGTGACCTTCGACCTGACGTGTAAGGTTTAAGTCAAAGCTTAGGTAAATGTGAACTGATTATCAAGTGTTACTTTATATATTTAACGCCATAAACCCTTAGCGAACATCAATTATTAACTTGGTTCTCTTCTGGTGTGATAATCCTTTATGTATCATTTTTTTTGCACAAAATGGCTCGAGAATGTTCAAGTAAAATAAACTAAGGGATAATAAAATCATTGTAACATTTCATGAATAAAACTGGTCACCAGAATCGTTTGCATGGGTGGTAAATAAAACAATAATTGATGCCAGGGGAAATAATAACCCCTCGGGTTGAAAGTGACTTTACCAGTCGAACCAGTCTTTACTGGTAGGTCGCCCTTGGCAATCCTTACGGACTGTGCTGGTGATGGTAACTGGATGCGGCCTGATCCACGTTGTGGTAGGTGTGGTGGTGGTGTGGTAGCGGGTGTAGCAGAGGGTGGTAGTGAGGCGGCAAGGAACCCAAACTGTAGTAGTGGTCGTGGTGGACGAGAGAACAGTAAATGTTGGTGCCAGCAGTGTATGTGTAGTGGTCGTGCGCTGATGGCCGTCACCCTCTGTGGCCGGTGTGACGCGAGTCCTCGTGACTGTTGTGACGCTGGTCGTCGTCACCACTTCCATCACATTCACCGTCACGACGTTGTACCCGGCGTCACTGCTGGGGGCATGCGAGTGAGGTGACGCCCAAAGGAGAGGGGGCTGGTGTAGGGGTGCAGGTGACCTCCCTATCGTCTGCTCATGTTTGCCTTCCTCTGGGAATGTCACGGCTGAGCCTGGCTTTGAGGATGGGTCTGTACAAAGACAATTATTGCACTGTAAGACAATTATCTCTATAAAATCACCTCTAACAAGAGTGAAGGAAAGAGAGATGCACAGTCTCATATCCTAGTTAAGACAAGCACATTTAGTATTATAGGAGCATGGTACGATGGAGCGCGAGATTTATCAAAATGGCATTAGATTATTTTGTGCGTATAGTAAATTTATCTATCACTTATATAACAAGCCATGAACTAACAATGGAGTTCATGCTGCATACAAGACTGTGACTAGCGTAAAATAAGTAATGTAGACCAACATAAGAGACTGGTTGGTACAATAAGCAAATTCATGCATTATGAGGGTGTGTTCATTACATACACTACATACGGCTTTGGTTCATAAACTGAATTATGTAGAAATGGAGGTTATGTTGGGTTTAATGAGCAATGGAGGAACGTGTGTGTGACTGTAGCAGTGAGCTGTAAAGACAAATATATGAGGTTGTGGCTGTTCTGCTGGGCAATATAGACAACATGAAGCCATGGTTGGTGTATGCTGAGCAGTATAGAGCTCCATAGGAGATTGATAAGTTGAGCAATACAAAGAATATGCGACATCAGTATCGGTAAAACGAACAATACAGGTAACATATGTGGTTCTGTCCAATATATCGAGTAATGTACGAAATATGGAAGGTTGACTATTGAGCGATCAATGCAATAAATCAGACATTGGTAATTTGAGAGAAAGCAAGCAGCAAATTAGGCTGTGTATAATTAGACATAAATTAGCACCGTTTGAGGATGTAAGTGGTATGTGGCCGTGGTAGGATCCATGAGAGAGACTGGGGAAGAATGTGAGGGCGATAGTGATGTCTGCAAACGTCGCCGTTAATATAAATGTCACCACCGCCACCAACCTGCAAAACAGTAGAACAAAGCATCACACTCAAGTCACAGGGACGCATAACACTCATTAAACTAATGCAGAGTAAGATATTTGAATAATGATAACTAAAAATGATAAACATTATATCAAAAAAAGATATTTGTAAGTCCCAATGTAGCATGATTATTATGAACTGAACGCCAGAGAGCAGTTTAGAGAAGGTGATAAGGGAGACTTAAATTCGCATCATTTAATTATGTTGTCCACTTTCAGGTGTTTATGTGTGAAAGGAACTTTTAAGTTGAACGACGCCTCATCCATTTAGTTATTTATTAATAATTACCACAGTTTCTATGAGAGTGCAGGTGTGATCCAACACCCCCTTTGGAGTGATGCATTCTTTGATGAGACTGTACTCAATGATACAGCCTCGCAAAAGATGACTTTTTGCTTGCGCTGTAACCTTTTACATGCAGAACCTAGTAACACCTAGCTACCATGTTAAATGCAACTATAACATAAAGCTGCAAGTCACACAAAATAGCAATCACTGGATGCCATTAAGCCCTAAATTCTTCACACTTACCCAGTGAAGCAGAAATATTCCCCATACAGTCCCACCTCAGATTTCAGTTCTTTCCAAGAGGAAACACTCCATAAGTAACCACCAGTTTCAAAGTTCAAATGATAAGCTTTACACCACACACCAGACGTTCACCGATCTGAAACTACACTTCCCAGGGATGTACGTGTTACACTTTCTATCATACGCTTTGGGCACCCACCCATTGTCAGTAATTCGAGTAAACTGTACTAAATAGTATTCACGAAATACAATTTAGTGTGTAGTACTTACTAAACCAAATGATATATTAATCAATATTTACGAAGTAAACAATGTAGTAGAAACTTTGTGGTAAAACTATTCACAGAGCAGCCATGGTTACAGTAAACAGTTCAATGAGTTGAAAGTGTTGTGTGCACTCAGAGCAAATAATATTCCTGTTTGCACTCAGAGTAAACATACAAGAGGACAGGAGTCTTGTTTCACACAAGGAAATAAAGAGAACTCGCAAATGAGAGTATGGTAAGTAACTCTGCAGCCGAAAATACAACTTTTGATATACTCACATATTCACAAGAGATGAGGAGCAGCCAGCCACCCTTACCTGGCAAGACCCACAGGTACACTGACCTGACCTGACCTAAAACCTCAGGCCTCAGCCTGGAGTTAAACACAGCTGGGGGAAAAGTTCAGACAGATTAAGAATGGATTTAAGTGAGATAGTCATTAGTGCTTATACTCATCCTGTCCCACAGGAAACACGGTATTAGGTAGAAATAACCTTATTAATTAGCACACACGGTTAATTAGAGAGAGGCTTGAAGCCCTACTTTCTATAAAATTTGATTTACATGGACAGGATTGTGATTTTTGTGAAAAAGTTTCCTTTTGTAAATTTACATTGATTTCCTTAAACACTTCTGTTTTGATCTAATGTTTTTAATTGTAATGTGACCCCCTCCCATTGCTTGGGTTGGAGGCTGCTGCTTGTTTTAAATGGATATATGTGAATACTCTGAGGGTGGGTACATGGGGTGAGCAGGGTTGGACTGGTAGATCACGGGAATTTATGGATCAATGGATGGATGAATGGAATAGAAAACCATTGGGTTGGACTGCTAGTAGGTGAATACATATCTGAATTTTATAAATTTGTAATGCATAAAGATGGACACAGCAGATCTGCAGTAAGAAAGATATAAGGACAGCACTTGGCCGTTTCCCGCCTGATGGGTGCTTCAATCAACTCCAACTCCTTGTTCTTATGTTTTATGTAATTTAAAGAATAAATAATGTTTTTTGTTGTTTGATTATCCACGGAGTATGGCATAGAGATCAGCAGTGCTTACAATGAATTAGGCTAGGGCCCGCCCGGGTTCGAAACCTAAAATTAGCAGCAATGCAGCATACTATATTAAGACAGATATCTATAGATATACCCTTTTTCACACTTATAATATGGACTCACTTTACTTTTCATCCATATTAATCCCTCAGACTTTAGCACATATGCAGAACATGCCTATAAACGTTTATTAAAAGCAACCAAATCGGATGGTGGTAGTAAATGGAATCTTTAATATACATGGACCTCTATATCAAGATAATTCCCCTTTCCTTCTTAGACAACTTTTTAGCTTTCTCTTCACACAGCCTTTACTCATTATGCTCCCAGTACCCAAGCTATGTGTTTCCATACTCGGGAGAAGAGCCATATATGTAGCTAGTGTGTACAATGTACCTCTTATAATTAGAAAGTATTCAAGTTTTTTGATAGCTTATAATCTACCGTGGGCCGGTTTAATGTCTACGATGGACGATAGGCCTAAAGCATGAAAAAAGCCAGCCAACCAACCACACAAAGATGACCCTTGAACCCCACTGGGTGAGATGGGGATCCTGACAATACACTGCAGATTTAGTGCTCTATGTGAGGCTTATATACGCCCTTTACTAAATATACATTGCCGTATTTGTGGAGTAGACTCTATATGTAATTCTAAAGAGAAGGATAAATCATAGACAGTCCTGTAGGAAAATTAACTGACAAGTTATTGTATATAATCAAAAGCAGCGTCTTGACTTTATTAACTCTAAACACGAGTCATGTAGTTGATCGACGTCAGAAATCTTATCTCAATATTTTTCCTTGACTGATGTTATCTACAAAATAGAATTGCTATGACTATATAAGTATGGTAGAAATGTAAAGATTTGCACGTTGTGACATAAATATTTACCTAGTGTAATACATTTTTCTTTCATGACATAAGGGGTATCAAGGCAAGTTATAAACAAAATGAAGGATAGGCCACGGAAAATTCGCTTGTGATCAAAATCCAAGGCATATCTTAGGTAAGATCGTGAATTAGATCTTGGGATTAACAGAAATGGGAAGCAAACATTGTAGACTCTTATTTTAAGTATATACTTATAAGTTTAATGTATTGGATACTAAGAATAATGGCGGAGGGAGTTGCCGCTGGGAGGAACATTGTGTGACCGCTATGTTGTTCGTCGGGACAAGCACTTAACTTCACCCTTGTAAGTGGATAACGGGGCTTGGGAGTGACTGTTTGAAGCCCTTCGTGTCATATTTATACCACAGATATTATTGATAATTTCTCTTAAACCCAGTAATACTAGGAGGTTAGCAACTGCGAAATCTTCCTTTCATTGATTATTTTTGTGGGGAATCTTGTCGTCTTAGGAGTATTATTTTACGATCATGAGATGCGTTCATGAAGAAGGGTATATTAGGGCTAAATATGATCAGTTTCTTGATAGGATTATGCATATAAAGGATTCTGAAATGCCTGTGATGTTTTAAGTGTAATTGACTTAATTCGAACATAGACTGTGGGAGTCTCTGAGTGACCTCTATAGACTTCACTCATTATTTTTAGATCGTTGGAGAATCGATCAGACAAATGATGGAATTTAGCCAAACATAATACTTTTAGATGGGTAGTGATGCTATTCAGTAAGTACCTCGAGGTAAGTGGCACACCTTAGGCTGATTTTTTTTATTTATTATTTTTTGGTAAATGGTGAACTGTAGCTTGACTTCAAGTTTTTCATATCCCAAAATGCTGAAATAGAGCTTATTATGGATTCATTATGGTCAGCAGGATTCGCCTGGAAAAATTAAAGGAGACCCAGTCATCTCTTGAGATTTATATTTGTATTAGCAGTTTATTGCTTTATTGTGTGTATATTTTTAAAAAGTTTATTTGGTCTCCATTCTGATAATGTGAATCCTTACTTGTTCAAAGATTTCCTTTTGGTCTGAATGTCATGCAGTATTCACCATCAGAAGAATTGAATGTTGGTATATGTAAGTCATTATCTTGTGAATAAGATGAAGTTAGGGGATTCTCTTTTTAGGTTTTGATGTGCTATAAGGTTTACAAGCTGATTTAAAGCTACATGGCTCCTCATTTTATCATTTGCCTACTGTTACTTGTTTTATTTCATCAATTTTTCAGACATTTTCCTACATCATTGCTTTGTTACTGTCATAAGTAAACTTTCTAAAGCCATGTACACACAATGCATCCTTTGTGTCATGTCTATTCACTCTCATCTTTGTGATATTACCCTCAATTTCTATTTTGCTAGAAATTGAGACTTTAATGGAATGCAACTGGAAATTTATTACGTGGCCATAGAGTTGGTGGAGTCTTGTCATTTTTTCTAAGGTACAGCACGTCAGCATTTCAGATAGCTTGTCAGTTCTGCCACGTATGTCTTTCCTGTTTTTGTAGTAAAGAAAAAATGTAATTCTTTATACGTATGCTTAGGAACATGTGCTTATTTCATATTAGCATTTATTAATACAGTATTGCAGTAATTTGTAGTGATTTTTTTTCTTATTTATTCCCAATTCAAAGTACTTTCATAATGTCTAGGAGGCTGATACCATACTTAGAATGTCCTTAATAGAGCAATTTTTAATAGACAATTGAATTTATTCCAGAGTAATTCTTTACCACACAAGTGGGGTGGCCATGGATGGTGGTTTACTGTCCCTTAAATGGAACAATCACCGTTCCACCTTCCTGCATGTGCTCTCCACTGTCAGACGAAAGGTGAGGATGATGTTGATGTGCTGTAGCGCTGAAATTGTTAAGATTATCATTAGAACAGCAACGTGTACCATAACATTTTTCTTAGAACTACCAATCTATTGCCATAGATCACTCTCAAGACCTAAGTGACAAAAATTAATGTAAATTCCTCTAATTTCTGTTTTTTCTTGATTCCATAATTCTTTCCGTGCATATGTTTTCTTGCTTGCCTTTTGTGATATGCAGACCAACACAAAGAATTGTTCACTAGGTACTTCAAACACTGCTGTTTGGCTTTCATTTCTTGAAGGTTTATAGATAAATAATCTATGGCTAAAATAATCGTGAAAGATTCTTTAGGTACTTCCATTTAAGTTAGAAAGTGGATACTTGATATGGATTCATATTTTGTATCATTAGTGAAAGGTGATAGAAAAGAGATGTAACTTTTTGAGTAGCTTCTTTTTTCTCATTGTGCAGTAGACTTATAAACTTATATTTATCATATAGTCATCTCTCATGTGTCTGGTACAAATGCACATATTATATAGTGTTCTAGTATATTTCCTTGAAGTATTCTGTAATGTTTAGTGAAGTTAAACCATGTCTAAAACTTGTATTCCCGATCTCTGTTTTTAGAGATGCTGTTTCTTCCATATTTTCCATCTGTAAGCTTCTTCATTCTTTTTAGTATTTTCCATAGCTCATTTTGTGTAAAGGACGTTAAGCTGCAGTATTACAGTTATTTTTACTTATTTGCGTAGATATTTATTCTTTATGGCAGTCTTATTACACTTAGGAAGCATTTGCACAGTAATAAGGAAAGAAATTTGGGATGCCTTTGTTGTAAAGTTAAAGAAAGTTTATCCGGAGAAGGAAAACAAATAAATAAAAGTTGAAAGGGTTTAGAATGGATTTGCTAGATTTGCAAAGCACTGGTGAGGTAGTTCCTTAGGTGTTTCTTAGTAAATTTCAATCATAGATGCAGTCATGTTGTTTGTTCATTGACGTCTTTTCAGACAATTTGTATGTGAAGATGAAAATATAGCAATTCTGATATAATATCAAAAGGCCTTCTCATTCCATTTGAAGAGTACGCAAGACTTATAGGCATGGTTTTCCTGGATATTGATGTAGACCCCTCATATTAAAAAACTATAGAATTAAAATCTATACATTTGAAGGTAGTGTCTCACCACGTTGGATCCGATAGGAAAACAATTCTGATTGCCTGCTAAATATCTTGATTGGCTGCAGTTAGACAGTTGATATCCAAAGTTTTTGCAACCATTTCATGTAAGAAGATAGAAATGCCTCAAATGTGAATAATTTGAATTAGGACATAAACTCACTTAGTGAAGTAGGCTATGGTGTTATGTGAGCCTGAGTTGATGGCTCTCATAAATCCCCATTGTATGTGTACGATGAAAATTCTTTCTTTCAGGAACAACAGTAATTACAAGGAAATAATATGATTTTTTGAGTTCTTCGATAGTTTGCTTTTTTTAATGCATAACATTATGTGATTGTGTTTTCTGTCTGCTTACAGGAGTCTTACTGTGATGTGACTGTTGCCTGTGATGGAAAATTCTACCCTGTGCACAAACTGGTGTTATCAACATGTAGTGATTACTTTGAACAAATGTTTGAAAGGACAAGTTGTAAACATCCAATCATAGTGTTAAAAGATATTAGACATGAGGATTTGGAGGCACTGTTGAACTATATGTACGTGGGTGAAGTGAATGTTTTACAGAGTGATTTATCAGGACTTATTAAAGCTGCTGAATGCCTAAGAATAAAAGGCTTAGCAGTACCTGATGAGGCACCTAGTGAACCAGAGTCATCACATGATGGTAAGAGGAGTATACCTTGGGTTAATGATGGACCAGAAGCTAAACGTAGGAGACCAGAGGAAGTATCTCCAGTCTCACAGAGAATAGGACATACTTCAGGGGACAAGGGAGGGAGGGATCCTATATCAAGGTCACCAGCAAGTTACAGAGAACCATTCAGAGTACCTCCAAGGACGAGAGATCCACTCAGAGCCTCATCTAGTTCTAGTCCAGGACCAGTACCACCAAGTCCAGAGACTCAGTTGTCAAATGCAACTGTCACAGAGTCATCCCCTGAAGTACCACATCCAGCCAATCGTGAGTCAGGATGTACCTCTCAGACTGACATCAATACTACCCCTGGACCTACAAACTCCAGTAATGAGCTAGCTAGCACCACACAGCATGAAGTAAGTCTTATTTGTTTTTTACATATGTTTATGTGTGAGTGAACTTGGAAAAGAGGCTTGTGTGAAGATAAGCCGGGAGAGATTAAGTTTAGAATGGCAAAAAGGTGAGAATGAATGAAGACGGGAGTGTATGAGTGATAGGAGTCATCTCGGGAAGCAGTACTGATGTGTGAAGGAGCAGTGTGTGGCATCCAGATGGGAAGTGGGCATGTGTAAAAGGGTAGTGAGTGGTGAGATGCAGTTGTTAGTAAATGAGTAAGGGTGGACAAAAGTGATTCTTCAAATAAGAGTGGTATGAGTTAAGTGTTTCTCCCCAATCCCTGGGGATAGGGGAGAAAAAATACTTCCCATGTATTCCCTGCGTGTTGTAAAAGGCGATTAAAAGGGGAGGGAGTAGGGGGCTGGAAATCCTCCCCTTCCAAAAGAAGGAACAGAGAAGGGGGCCAAGCGAGGATTTTCCCTCTAAGGCTCAGTCCTTGTATTCTTAATGCTACCTTGCTAATGTGGGAAATGGCGAATATGTATGAAAAAAGATAGATTGATTAGTGTTTGTTAGGCGGCTTACCCTTTCTCATATATGAGAAGAGGTAACTTGTGCATCCCAGGGAGTATGGTTGTAGATGTTGTATGTCTGGAGTGATATTTGATAAAAGGTTGGGAGGGTTGTTGCTCTTTACTTGTTAGGTAATTTTAGCTTTTATATTTTGACACTGTTTTGCTTGCTTGGAGAAGGGGGGGGGGATCTGTAAGTACAGGTTACTGAAGCATGAAGCTAGGATAAAGTTTTTATTTCCCCTTGGTGGTTAATAGCTGGTTATGAAGCAGTTTAGATGGGAAGGGTCTAGTGGTGTTGCAAAGGATTGAGTGCGGAACATAATACAATGAAGTTGTATTGGAAGTGTTTTTGTTTTGTTACACTGGTGTTGAATGTTTATATGATTGTTAGACTGCTATTTCATTGTCTTGAGTGCTTTGTTTTGTAGTGTTTGTAGCTTTTGCTGTATTTGCTTTTGACATATATATTTGCTTGTTTTAATGGAAGAAGTCTGGTTTGTTGGAAATGAAAGAAATATACATATTAAGAAAGGCAATTTTATCCTTTGCGTATGAAACTTGGGAAGCAACAGTGAGAGGATTTGAATTGGTTTATTATAGGTTATATGTATACACATGCTTGATGTATTATAGATATGTAACTCTAACTTAACCCTCCAGTTGGTGATGGATGATCCTCTTGTAAAAGAAGAACCTCAGGAGGATTATTCTGAAGCTGAAGAAACCAAAGAATCTATTCAGTCAAAAGACCCTGACCCCAGTTTGAATTATTCTCTTCAACATGGTGATCATTCTGGTGGCAGTTTATCAGGGGAAACTGTAGGAACAGGGTTTAATCCTCAGGGGATAAGGCCTACCAATCAACCACAAACTATGGAAGACCTTGTAGCACAGGCCCTTCCTGGAGCATCAGGACTTCAAGGGGTAAGCTGAATATATTTTCTGATACCAGATTGTTTTTCATGCCTTCAGAATTGAGAGTCAGAAGCAGACAAACAGGGACATCATTCAAGCACAACAGTCTCTCATATATGACTTACTGAAATTAGAGTCTATCATCCACAGCCATGCCTCACAGACTATTCCATGATTTATATTAACTTCTTCGTTTGCATTGGTTCAGCCCATTAACATCACGTTGCCAGCCATACACAATATCATTCCAATTCTCCATCCAATGCACAGCTCTTACTCTCATGAATATGTAGGTTTGGATAGCCTCCTGAACTCGGTTATTCCATCTTCTTCATTATGTCCCCTTTTTCCCTGCTTGCTCTGCCTCTGATTCATAGGTCTTCTTTGTCATTCTCTCCTCATCTTGATTTCCATCTGCCCACCCCATTTCAGCATTATTAATAGGTCCTCAGAATGGGACTTTGTTTACTGCCAAATATAATACTGAAAATCACTTTTCTTACACAATCAACCCATCTTGTACTACAATGCTTCCTCAAGCATTTAGTTTCCTGCACACACACACCTTTCTTTCCTTTGCATCCACATAGTGTTGTGACCACTGTACCTTCAGATGTACCTGCCTTTGGCCTTACACTTTCTTTCCTTTCTTACATTCTTTGTGCCTTAATTTAGCCACCATGCTTCTTCACTGCTGGGTCTGCTTTTGATTAGCTGAAGCACTTCATGTCCTGCTGGTCTTTTGCTTTTAGATACTCTGCGGCATCCTATGCTAATGTTCCCCACCCCTTTGCACCTCACAACCTTGTGTTTGTCACCGTTTACTTTTAATTTTCTTCATTTACACACCCCCAAACTGTCATTACATACAAATGTAACACCCTCATAGTCTTAATACACTTTTCATGTACCTTTACAGCGTATTAGCTAAACTGTATCATCAGTGTCTTCTGGCTTTCTGCTAACTGCTTGGGAAAGTTAATTGGATGCCTTTTCTTCTGCATTCATATATCTCATCTCAAGTCATCAGAAGTAGAACATTGGGTTCTCAGTGGATGATGGGGCTACTTTCCTAGTGATCTTTAGATCTAGCAGAATGTCTTAGGTTTGAAACCTATGTTATAAAGAGGGTTCCATTCCAGACCAAAAATTTCCAAAGTGTAATTAACATATGATAGACTATACATACCACAAACAGCTTACCATCGTAATGCCACTATCATGATGTTAATTAGACTCTTAGGTTCAGCATCTGTAGCTAATTCACTGATAAGGCAGGTGATATTTAGTGATTTGTACTGAGAATGCTGGTAAAGGATTGAGGGAGGTAATGGTGAATTGGGATTGGGTTGGGATGAATGTTTTGTTAATTACTCCGAAAGTAGATTTATTCATTTCTGTGTGTGATATTTATGTTTGTTGATGTTATTTTCCTTTATACTGCTTGTTTTATAATTTTGAAGTTTGATAGACCTTACTTATTAAGAATATGAAAACGATGTCTTTTATAAGTTGACTTTCAGTAGCTGGAATAAGATAAGAATCGAATATAATTTTGCTTTGATATCCTTATGAAAGGCATTATACCTTAGAAACCTTTCTGTAAATATTATTAATCAAAAAGAAAATTAAATGGAAATTGATTTTTTTTTTAATCTGTTGCCTCTTTGAAAACTTAGCTTTGCTCTATGAATTTGTAATATAATGTCACACTATGACCCAATGTTCTTCGGGGTTCATGGTTACTAATGTATGATAACCCATGTCTTATGTGGGTTATAGAAGACACTTAAGGGTTGGAAGATTGAAGTCCTCTCATGCTCAGTTGTCTGTTCTTAGCATTATATTGCTAAGGGAGGAATGACAAACAGATTTGAAAGATAGAAAGAATAATCTGATGTGCTGTTCCCTGTTGAAGTATCTCATAACCCCTACATAGTACACAGATTCTCTCATTTTCTTTATTTATGAAAATATATATTTTTTTTTTTCTTCCATCTTCTAGGTATCATGGTGACAAAAATGTGTATGTTCAGTACATGCCCACTGTTACATATATCCCACATAACCCATTCCATTTTTTTCTGAAATTTTAGATTTCAGTATCCTCTGTTCTGTGTGTGCTTGTCGACAAGAACTTAAGCTTTCCGTCCTCACTATTAGGTATTTGAAAGTAAAATGCATAATGAGTAAAAGTAGCAATCATGATTCATAACTTTAGTGCTGGGCACAAATTTAGTAACCTCTTAGCAATATATCTCCTTAATCACGCTTCCATTTTTATTGAATGTTCGTAGTATTCCCTACAATTGCAGCATATAGATTATCCTACCTGTTGCTACTGTAATTTCTTTTCTCCCATTATGCAATTGATTCAAGTTTTGTATTGCCTGTGTAACATGCCAAATACTTAGGGATTGCTTTGTTCATCATTGTCATTGTTGTCTGTCATGTGTTCATTTGTTTGTCACTGAGAGTCACACTGTAACCTGCATCATAGTTTTGGTCATAACTTGAAAAATTTGTCATGAATTTTGAAAACTTTTTTCCCAGCACCTAAAAAATTGACTAACAAAAGACCCATCACTCTAGCTTGGATTTTGCCTGTTAGGCCTTTGGTGAAAAGGTTTAACTAGGAACTTGACTTACAACTTCAAGAAAATTTCACTTTTAGCCATGGAATTCAGTACGGTTGTTTCTGATATTTTTCAGACAATATTTTCAGCCATTCTTGTTTCAGTCCTAGTAACTATGGTAGAATGCAGGTGACAAGTGTTCCATGGAACCTCATTTTGATGATTGTTCCAAAATACTCATATCTGCTCTTCATTCATGCTAACTTTATACTCATTCAACCATGTTTACACTTATGGTTGCCATTCTAGAAAATAATTGTTAACAAAATTCTTTCATCTTCGTCTTCAGAAATCCATGTGGGAAGGTGATCGAAGTCTGCTTGGAATGCCCTTTGAGGGCTATTCAGGAAATCAAACCAGAGCTTCCCAGATGGTGAGTGTGCTCAGTTGACTGTTTTAGACCTTCCATAACTAAGCTTCTATTTTATAAAACCATGTAACTTAGTTAAAAAAGTACTGTCAAAGAGCATCACTAAGAATTTTATTCAGATCAAGTTTGTATAAGGATAATGTTAGGGAGACAAGTTATCAATACGGGCATGAGCTATATGGTAATATCTCTGTTTGGAAGGTTAGGCTCCTTTTTTATTGGGTCCGATGCTTTCTGCATTTTGCTTCAAACTCAAGCTTTAAAGATATATAGGATGTTGTTGTGTTGCTTGAATGGTGTAAAAAGAAAAGTGTTTGATCTTTTGGGATGTATTGATATTCATAGGTTGATTTCCATCTTCTGTTCCTGGGACATAGGAGTAAGAAACTACATATGAAGAAATCTTGTGTTTATCAAGAGAGATGGCTAATAGGGACAGGAGTAGGGGGCTGGAAACCCTCTCCTTATTGGATTATATCTGCCTTAAAAAGACAATAGGGGATAGGGGAGAAAGAATACGTCCCATGTATTCCCTGTGTGTCGTAGAAGGCGACTAAAAGGGAAGGGAGTGGGGGGCTGGAAATCCTCCCTTCTCATTTTTTTTTTTTTTAGTTTTCCAAAAGAAGGAACAGAGAAGGGGGCCACGTGAGGATATTCTCTCAAAGGCCCAGTCCTCTGTTCTTAACGCTACCTCGCTAATGCGGGAAATGGCGAATAGTTTAAAAGAAAAACAAACAAACAAACAAACAGCTGAAAGAGCCAAGCAAGGATATCTGTTGGAAGGCTTAGGCTGGTGTCAATTGAATGTGTGTATGTGTAAGCAGGATGAGAAGAAGGGAGGAATAAGAGCTATATTTGATTAGAGGAACTTAGATGTTCTGGCTCTGAGTAAAACTCAGTTGAAGAGGAAGGGGAAGAACAGTTTGGGAATATTTTAGGGATAAATGAGTGATTGAGAGATATATAAGTTGTTGGAAGTCCAGAAAGAGTTAAAGGAACTGAAAAAGAGGGCAAATGAAAGATGGGTTGAAAAGGTATCCATAATCTTCTGGGAGGATAAGAGTATTTCTGTGAAGGAGATGAATAGGGTGAGGAGAACAAGAGAACAAATAGGAGTGACACTGAAGGGAGTAGATGGGGATGTAACAGATCAAGATGAGGCAAAAAGAGATGGAATGAGTTTAGTAAAGGACTATTATATTTCTTAGATGGCTAGAGGATAGGGAGACAGATATACTGTGTGTAGGACGAGGTGTTATGTGGAGCAACAGTCTTAGTGAGTGGTTAGGTTGAAAGAAAGGAACTAGCAAAAGCGTTGTGTAAAATGAAGTGTGGCAAGGTGGTTGGAGTAGATGGGATTGCAGTTAGTGGGCACTGTTGGATTACATAATTATTGATAGGAAAAAAAGGACTTGTAGCAGCTGGTAGAATCCCTGATCATTACATGGTGGTGGCAAGGGTGAAAATTTGTTGAGGAATTTGGAAAAGAGGAAATGATATGGGTCAGGAGAGGGTGGTGTAAGTTAATGAGCTAGGAAATGAGTCTTGAGTGAAGATATGTTAGGAGTGATTAAGTGTAGAATGGCAAAAGGTGAGGGTAAACAACAGTAGAGGAGTGGTTGAGGAATGGGAGGTATTTAGAGAAGCAGCAATGATTTTTGAGAGGTGTGTAGCATGCATAAGGTGTGAGGTGGTCACATGAAAGAGGGTATTGGGTGGTGGATGATGAATTTAAGTTGTGAGTGAAAAAGAGAGGTTTATGGGCATTACATACAGGGAAGGAGTGCAAGTGATTGAAAGATATGCAAGGTAAAAAAGCTGACTTGTCAAGAGGAAGGTGCTTGGGCAGAAAAATAGGACAAATGAGAGTTAGATGAACAAGTATCAGCAGACTTCAGGGAGAATAAGAAAATGTTTTGGAAGGAGGAGGTGTGAGGAAAACAAGAGAGCAAATGGGAACACTGGTGAAGGTGGCAAATGGAGAAGTAGTAACAGGCAGAGAAGAGTTTATATGACAGATACTTAGAATATCGTTTTTCAAAAGGTGGCTTGTAACCTACTAGAGGGTCACAGGTTCTCTTCACTGAGCTAACAGAATGTATTTTCTCTAGCTCTAGCGTTAGATCAGACTCTGAGTGAACATTTGTTCAAAAAGGAGATAAGATTGACCCAGACATTAGACTTTTTTCTTTACCCCTGTACTACTTATTTATTGGCAAAAGTGGATCCCTTGCCTTTGTCTGTTTACACCTTTTGGGATATTAGGGGGTTGCAGTGATCAAAGCTTTGGACATAGGCAAATCCAAATGAGACATTGACAAAATAGGACTTTAACGTGGCATTTAGGGATCTGGAAAAGCAAATGATAGGGTTGATAGAGTTGCTTTATAAAAGGTGTTGCAAATACATGGTGTTGGAGGAAAGCTGTTAGAAGCATAGAGGAGTTTTTATCATGTGAGTGAGGCTTGTGGGTGAGCAGGTTGAGAGGAAGGTCAGTGGCTGGTTTCAAGTGAGGCTGGGAATGTTTGCTGATGGGTTGACGAAGGTGAATGCAGGGGTCTTAGAGAGAGGAGCAAGTATGCATTTTGTTTTGAGGCTTTTGGGGCCTGGGAGGTAAGTCAGTTGTCTTTTTACTAGTGACATGGCACTGGTGGCAGTTTCAAGTAAGAAACTGCAGAAGTTGGTGGCTGAGTTTGAGAGAGTGCGTGAAAGGAGGTTGACAATAAATGCGAATAAAAGCATTGTTACTAGGTTTAGCAGTAAAGAGAGAGGTTATTTGGATTGTGAATTTAAGTGGAGAGAATTTGGAGGATCTGTAATGTTCTAGAAACTATACTTGGGTGTGGATATGGGAGCTAAAGTAAGTCATTGCTTGGTTAAGGGGGCAAAGGTTCTAGGAGCATTGAGGATTGTGTGGAAAGAGAGGTCACTCTTTATGAGGGCAAAGATAGGTATGTTTAAAGATACAGTAGTTCCAATGCTGTTATATGGATGAGAATGTGTGGAAGAGGGTGAACGTGTTGGGAATGAAATGTCTGAGGACAATATGTGGTATGAAGGTTAATAGAGTGAGTAATGATAAACGAATAAACCTCGCTTGGCTACTTCTTTTGGAAAGTAATACAGGAGGGGAGAACATCCAGCCCTTTGTTCTTGCCCTTATTAGTTTCTGTCTACTACATGTAGAGAATGCTTGGGCAGTATACACACACACACACACACACCTCATTGTTCTAATTCACTCTATCCCATGCATGTTCACGCCCCAGTTGCTCAAAATCTTTTTCACCCCATCCTCCCATCTCCAGTTTAGAGTCCCTGTTCTCTTTGTTCTCTCCACCTTTGACACATATATCCTTTTTATCAGCCTTTCCTCACTTATTCTCTCCAAATGCCCAAACCATTTTACCACACCCTCTTCAGCTTTCTCAACCACACTCCTTGTATTACCACACCTCTCTCTTACCCCTTCATTACTTACTTGATTAATTTACCTCACAGCACCTATTGGCCTCAAACATTTCATTTCCAACACTTCCAACATGTCCATTTTTGCCCTCCCAGATAATGATCTTGCTTTCCACACATTCCTCAGGGCTTCTAGAACCTTTGCCCCTTCACCAACCCCATGACTCACTTCTGCTTCCATAGTTCCATTCGCTGCCTCATCTACTCCCAGTTCACACCTTCAACTAACTATCTATCTATTTATATCTCTGTTGCCTGTTCCTGTTGGAACTCCCTCAAAGGGGTGGCCATGGCAACAGAGTCTCCATAACTAAAGAACTCCACTACTGCTTCTTATCCTTTAGTTCCTCACCCTTAACAAGCCATTGGCAGAGGGTTACTCTAGCACAGTGTTTGCAGAGGCTTCTACCTAATGTTCCTAATGATTACTTCTTTCTAATGCTCCTACCTAACGTTTCTACCCAATGCTCCTGCCCAAATGTCCCTACTCTTTAATATATCTTTGTTTTTATGTAACAATTATTTTAACTTCTACCAAATTTTATTTGTATGCTCCATTGCTGATACTTTAAACCAAAAAGTGTTATAGCCATAGTTTAAAGGTATTTCAGTACACATTATCTTTTTTTCACTTGAACATAAGATTTCTTCAATTTTGACCTCTCATGAAACTGCTTAGACATCTTTCCCTTAACCCTGCTAAACTGAGTGACCTTGATTTTATTCTCATCTACTCTCAACTTTCTCCCTTCACACATTTCTAAATTCAGTCACCAATTTCTGCAGTATCTCACTCAAATTTGTCACCAGTGGTAGCTTTATCATCTGCAAACAAAGAATTTACTTCCCGGGTCCTCACATCCCCTACAGACTGCATAGTCACCCTTCTCTCAAAGACACTCACATTTACCTCCATCACCACCCCATCCATAAACAAATTAAACAACAATGGTGACATCATTTACCCCTGCTGAAAACCTGCCATCTCTTGAAACCATTCACTCTCCTCTCTTCTTACTTGTACACATGCCTTACACCCATGATGAAAACTTCTTACTGCTTGTAGCAACCTTCTTCACAGATCATATGTTTGTTAAAACCTTCCCCAAGGCATGTCAATAGATCCTCTCATATGCTTTCTCTCAATCCATAAATGCCATATACAAATCCATCTTTTATTTAAGTATTTCTCACACACATTCCTTAAAGCAAACACCTGATCCACACATCCTCTATCACTCCTGAAACCACACTTCTCCCTAATCTGATGCTCTGTACATACTTTCACCCTCTCAGTTACTATCTTTTCACACTACTTACTAGTAAACTCAACAAATTGGTATCTCTGAAGTTTGAGCACTTAATTTTATCCCCTTTGCCTTTAAACAATGACACTGCAGATCCATTCTGCCAGTACTTAGGCATTTCACTATGATCCATAGATCCATACTTAATGGAAATCCTAAGTAACCAATCAACAACACAGTCATTCCCTTTCTTAACAAATTCAGTTGCAATACCATCCACTCTGGCCACCTTGCCACATTTCATCTTATGTAAGGCTTTCACCACTTCTTTCATCAACAAACCATTCTTCAAAGACTCTCACTTTGTATACTGCCCTGACCCAAACACCCTACATCTGCCACTCTTATCATCAAATACATTCAACAGTCCTTTAAAGTATCTGCTCCATACCCTCGTTATTTCATCTCTACCTGTTACCTCTTTCTCTTTTACCCTACACTCATGTTCCCATTTGCTCACTTGTTTTTCACACATTATCCTTTCTAAACATCTTTTTCTCCTTATACTTTACTGGTACTTGCTCTTCCTAACTAACTTTTCTCTTTTTCATCCCCTGCACCTTCCTCTTAACTTCCTGCTGCTCTCTCTTATACACTCCCAATCATCTGCAAATGCCTCTCTTTTCTCATTCACCAGCAATTTTACTTCATCCCACCACTCACTACCCTTTCTAGTCTGCTCACCTCCCACCATTCATATGCCACATGCATCTTCTGCACATGCCATCACCGCTTCCCTAAATACTTCCCTTTCCTCACCCACACCCCTTGCTTCATTTGCTCTCACATTTTGACATTCTACAATCAGTCTTTTGTATTTCTTCCCATAAGTCTCTTTTCCAAGCTCGCCTACTCTCACTACTTTCTTCACACCAATATTTCTCACCAATATTGTTTCCTGTTTTCTGAAAGCCTCTACAAATCTTCACTCTCACATCCACAAGATAGTGATCATACATCCCATTAGTTTCCCCACTAGGCATGCTTACATCCAAATGTATTTCTTTTACACATGTATCAGTTGATATGTAATTCAATAATGCCCTCTGACTGTCTTTCCTTGTTACATATGTAAACTTTTGTATGTCCCTCTTTTTAAACCAGGTATTCCCAATTGCTAATCCTCTTTTGGCCCACAACTCCACAAGCTGTTCGCCATATTCATTCATAGTACTTCATGCCCCATGCCCTTGAAGTATGCCCTCATCTGCCACATCACTCACCTTCACATTCAAATCTTCCATTACTAATACTTGGTCTCTTGCATCTAAGTGCTGGTACAGTTACTCAGCTGCTCTCAGAACACTTGCCTCTCATGATCCTTCTTCTCATGGCCTGGTTCATAACCACCAATAATCACCAGTTTCTTGCCATACATTTTTCATTTGTACCAACATCAGTCTAGAATTTACTTCCATACACTCATTTGCACACTCCCCAACTCCTGCTTCAGGAGTAGTGCTATTTCTTCATTAGTCCTCTCACCAACCCCTGACTTAACTCCAAAGACATTTCCAAACCATTCTTCCCCTTTACTCTTGAGCTTTGTTTCACTCAGAGCCAGAACATCCAGGTTTCTTTCCCCTCTCCTCATCCTGGTTACATCCACACACATTTTGACACTAGCATGAGCCTTCGAGGAGGATGAGCACTCTCAATATGGGTCCTTCTGTTTCATTTTATAGAAATTGAAGTACAAGAAGGGGAGAGTTTTCAGCCCCCTTGCTCCTGCCCCCTTTAGTTGCCTTTTACAACATGCAGGAAATACAGAGCTAGAATTCTTTCTCCCCTTAATATATTTATAACACTACCTCACTAATTTGGGAAATGGTAAATATGAATGAAAAATATATATATATGTTACTATAATTGATCGCCGTCTACCACATCAGCGAGGTAGCCCCATCCACTCATATACACACATGCAAACACATACATGTACATATACATACATATTCATATCAACATATACATATGTGTGTGTGCGTGTGTGAACACACACTCACCTATTTACTTCCTACCCAAGGGGTCCTTTCTATCTCTCTGAGGCTCTTGCAGTGCTCAGGAAGCCAGCCATGTCCAGGGGGTGGGACAGTTGATCATAAATTGTAGTGATATGTATGCATCTACTAAGGGAGAGGGCACGGTATTTGAGTAACAAGTGTTTGGTGTTTTTGTTGTTGTAGGTGCATTGTGGGCATGAAAGGCCTTGAGATATGTTTGGTGGTAGAGTGGATGGGTCTTTTCCATTTTGTGTAAATGAGAATAGGATGTTTTGTTTCATTCTTTTGTGGATTATTTTCTTTGCTGAGTTTGAACATGGAAGATGGAAGTGATTTAGGATGGTTGGAGGAGGAACAGTTGGATGGTGTTGAGGGTTTTCAGATTGTTATTTTGTTAGTGTGTTTTCAGGTTTTAAGGATTTTGTTGTGTAGTCAGAAGTGTTTGAAGATTTTTGCAAGTGCCAGGATTGCAACGGGCCAAAATGTTTCATGTGAAAGTTTGGTATATTGCCAGAGGCTAATTGCAGGGGTGTTCTTTAAGGTTTTAATTGCATTTCTTGTTTTATTTTGAGTAAAGTATGGCTGGCCAGTATATTTTGGATGAAATTTGTGTTTCTCATAACTTTCATATTTAGGGTGAGGTTGGTTTGTGGCTGACTTTTGAGAAGCATCTTATGAGCATGTGTTCTTTGGAGAAAGGATTCAATTGGAATGGGTCATGAGTGCTTCAGGAGATGGAGAATTTCATCAGAATGGGTCAGGAGTGTTTTGGGACTGGGTTGGATTGGTGCTGTAAGTTTGGACCTTCTTTAATGTGCACCAGAGTTGGTCTTTGTAGGTCTTGTGGTTCATTATGTAGAGGAATAAGTGACAGATTTAAGTTTTTTCTTTCAGTGATTAGGTTACTGATAGTTTTATTTAGAGTTTGGACCTGTTCTTTGATTTCTGTTGGTGGTGAGTGGTTTTGTCTAAGCTGCTTTCTTTGTTTTATAAATTGTGTAACTTTTGGGGAGAAATATGAGATACATTTCTTTCTGTGTCCTTGTGGTGTGTGCTTTTTGCTGGCCTTGTTGGAGGTGTTGATGAAGTGTGAGATTCCAAGATGTGTGAATGGGAAATCACCTGTACTGAAGTTAAGTATCTTTGTTTCCACGTTCTGTGTTAAGGCTAGTCACTCTGCTTTCTTGTTGTTTATGTATGTCTTTTGTGGTTGTGTGGGCCAGGTGGAGTGTTATCAGGATGGGCAAGTAGTCAGAGGATAGTTCATACAGTATGCTCCAGGTGGTTTGTGTGTGTTGTGCTGGAGGACAGAAGGTGAATTCGGGTGAGGTTGGCTACTGGAAATGGTGGGTTGGGAGTCTGGTTGATTGTTAGGTTATGTAGGTTAAGGCTATTGAAAGGTTGCAATTGGTTTATGAATAGTTCACCTCAAGGATCTTGGGTGTGAGTGTTGAGGCAAGTGGAATGGCGGGTATGGAAATCTCCACAGATATAGGTGTTGGTCAGGTTTTGCAGCTGGGGAGTCTAACTGGAAGGTAGAGATATGGAGGTGTTGATTATGTTATTGTTAGTACTGTGAAATTTTATTTGTATGGAATGTATTTCTAGGGTTTGTCATTGTCTGTGATTGTTTTTTTTTTCACAAGTGTTATGAATTCTCCTTGTCCTTGTTGTCTGTCTTGTTTTATGGTTGTGTAGTAGAAAGGTGGATCTGGTTGATAGTTTGGTTTCTTAGATGAGGTATATGTGGATGTTGTGTTCTTGGTTATTTCTTTGTGTTTGTTTTTGGTGTCATTGCCTTTGAGTTGCAGGATGTTTAGTTTGTTGCTGGGGGTTTTGGAGTTGAATAGTTTGTTTGCCAAGTGTGAGATTACATTTTATCCTATTGTTTGTCTGATGCTAGTGCTGGAGGTGAGAGCATTTGTGTAGGGGTTTGTTTGATTGGTAGCTGCAAGTGTCCAGTACTCTGAGTAGTCTTTTATGGATGACTGATGTGCAGTGGAGAGATACCACTTAGTGCAGTAGGGGCATCTGATGAAGTATTACATTTTAGTAATGGAAACTTGATACTGTGGGTAGAGGTACACCGATGGTCTAGGATTGGTGTTGATATTACTTGCTTGCATTATTATTTGAGAAATGATGGCCTGACCATTGTATTATAATGGTGAAAAAGAAAAAATGTGTGGATATGTAAAGTGTTTGGGTATGATCTATGGTCTGGCAAGACAGCTGGGGACAGCTTGAGATTGAACTTCATGCTGGAAAAGGAATAGTAAGGACTCTGTAAGGCAGGAAGTTTGAGAAGGGCAGATTTCTCCTCCCAGAATTTTGCAAATCATTATTACAATTTAGGTGGTGTTTGAACAAGTAGTGCAAGGACCACCACATTTGAGGGACATTGAGACATATTCCTCATAATGAACGCAGTACTCACCATTTTTTAGATTCAGACACAGGATCTAACAAAGGCAGAGGAGAATGGCTAAAGGGGGAAATGTCACAGGCTTCCCTTTACAAAATGATAAGGTGACTGAAAGCACTCACCCAAGCTCAATAGAACATGAGCATTGATAACCTCTCCCAAAATATAAAGTGATATAACATTCTTCATATATTTTAAGAAGCAAGAACATGGAAGTTGATATAACTAAGGAGTAGTTAAAGGAATTAAGGAATAGTTTAAAGATCATGAAGGGTATTGAGTTGAGAGAGGAACTTAGGGATCTGAGAAATATATTTGTTGGGTCTGAACAAGTATTCATTTTAAGTGTGTGGGACTCAGATGGTGTATAATCAAGAGGTAAGAAGATAAATTTATTATAAAGCAAATAAGGTCTGATTTGTTTGTTATAGAAATTCTGGGGGCTGTTCAGCTAGAGGAAAGGACTGAAATACATGCAGAATCATAGACTGTAGTGGGCAGGGAGGTGCAGGAGGAGTAGTTCTGGCAACTTATTATCAGACACAGAGCATGAAGATTGATGGAGAGGAACATAGTCCTTGAGTTATACAAACATAGGTATATAGGAAATTATGTTAAGCTGCAGTAAGAATAATATACACTATTAGAAATAGAGCTAGTAAGGAAGTCTGTTGACTCGTTAATAAAGGTTTAAAAAAAAAAACAGAGCATAGAGGACCACTGCTTGTTAGCTAAAAGAGGAATTTTAGAGGAAGTCAGAGACAGAAGTTAAATTCAGCACTGAATGATTGCTTGAAGAATTGGGTGGTGCCAAGATTAGTAAAGCAATTGGTCAATAGATGTAAACCACTGATTATTATTGGCTTTGAAAGATCATACACCAGATAAGGAAGAACGGGAAAGAAAGAAGAAATGGTATTGAAAGATTCCTGGAGGCTATAGAATTGTCGGATTCAGTTTCAGTGATCAAAGATAAGAGAAGAATTGGCGGTTATATTCAAGATGTTAGACAGTGACCAGGTATGGGTACATTTCACCAGGAGTACTTTGGAAAGCCAAGAACCTTAAAGCTTTAACTAGATGGAATTCATTAGGGTATTCATCATATGTGATAAATCAAAGGAAAAGAGGAAGAGAAGCAAAGAATACTGTCAGAAGACAGAAAAATGGAGACGCTAAATGAGGCAGGATGGAGCAGCCCCACGAGCACCACTGTGATAGCAGGACTGTTAAGAAATGGCTGGAAGTAATTTATTCAAATGTTGGATTAACAGGTAATTGGATCTTATAAGAAGTGTGCCTGACGTTGGAGTCATGGAAACAAAGCTTATTGAAGAGATAAGATCTCCCGTTTTGACCATGGAGGTTCATGATAGTAAGGAAGGAATGAGAATGCAGTGGAGATGGAGGATTAGCACTTAATAAAAGAGTAACTGTAGGGAAGTGCTTAGTAATGTTAATATTGAAAAGTGCTGAAAAAAATTGCTGTGACCCAGAGCAATTAGGTAATGATATCAGTGAAGGAATAATCTAGAAATAACTTGAAGCTGTAAAATGCTTGCTTGTCAGAGATGTTAGATTATTGATAATTGGGATTTCAGTTATAAAGAGAGTTTGGGCAAAAATGGATTCTCGTGGTAACATGGAGTCGCAGAAACAATATTTTTCCCTCAAAGGCTCAGTCATCTGTTCTTGACACTACATCACTGACGTAGGATATGGTGCATATGTATTAAAAAAAGTATTACACATGACAGCCAGAGACTGAATGTGAACAAATGTGGCCTTTTTTGTCTGTTTTCCTGGCACTACCTTTCTGAAGCAGGGGATGGTGATGCTCTTTCCTGTGAGGTTGGGTAGCACCAGTAGTGGATGAAGGTAAGCAAGTATGAATATGTACATATGTATAAATGTATATGTGCACGTATGGGTGTTTATGTATATGTCTGTGTGATTGGATGGGCCATTCTTCAGCTGTTTCCTGGCACTACCTTGCTGACGTGGGAGATGGTGATCAACTATGATAATGATAATTATCTATAATTACCCCAAGACCAATATATATGAAAAAGTAGGAGGGTGGAGTTACTGGGAAAGGGGGTCATCTGGGTCAGATGACTTAATTGGCAGAGGTGGTGGTGATGGTCAAGTGATTTCAGCTATTATGTTGCTAGATTTTGATGGCTGTTCCTCCTTACAAGTGTTCTTTTTCTTCGAAAAGAAATCTAGTCTTGTCTGTTTATGCTTCATCATCTTCTCAGGGTGGATTTCTTTGTAGTACCTGATGTCAGCTAGGATATATAGGGCCACCTCAGCTGTATTCTGTGGGTCAACTTCTTCATCTTCTACTACCATCTCCTCTTGATGTTCTTTCTCCAACTGATGAAGATCTTTTGTTGTAGAGGTCTTCCTTATGCTTTTCTAGCAACTCTTCCACATCACCCTCCATAGCCTCATCAATGCTACATTTTTTTTTTACCATTTCCATGTTGTGTGCACATATTCTTGATACAATGGTGTCAGCATCAAAACTCCAGACTCCATGAACAAACTGAGAGCAAAGCTTCTGCCATACTCAGTTTAAATTGACACTGGTGATTTCCTTCCATGCCTAACTGATAATCATGATGGCATTTTGATGGTGAAGGACTTCCAGAATTCATAGTTGTCTGATCATTCTCTGTGGCCTTCATGAGTTTTGCAACTGTTTTCCTTAAATAGTAGGCTTTGAAAATAGATGTCAGCTCCTGGTCCATTGGCTTGATTAGAGATGTAGTGTTTGGCGAAAGAAAGGTTCTGAATTGAAGCTGGGTGGCTAGGGGCATTACACACTCTTTTGCACAGTGCCCCTTCAGCTGTACATGGAGCTTTGCAGCAAAATGATCACAGAGAATTTTGACTTCATCCACCTTTTCAGATTAGAATTATGATAAACAGGCAAAAATTGCCTCATGTACCATTTAAGAGTCCTAAGATTAATAGTTTGAGCTTGCATTCAACTTCTGCATTTCCCTCAACAAGTAGCTGAGGCTATCCTCGACAGCCTTTCAGGGTAAATGTACATTCTTGAAGGCATGCTTTTTCAGAATAACCTGGTTTTGTCCTCTTTAAAAATCTGGTTAGGAGAATAACCAACTTTCTCAATAATGGGCTTGAGGTTTCTTGGGAAATTTTGGCAGCAGTGACTTCAGCAGAAGCAATCATCTTGATGCAGTCGTAATTGTGGAGTTTCCTAAAATTCGCAAAACAAACAGAACTTACTTCGCTGATCCTATTATTGCCAAGTCATGATATATTTTCTGGGCCTTTGCTTGCATTACAAGCATGTTGACTCTAACATTTCCATTAGTTTTGTGCTTGATCCATGTGCTCAACATTTGGTCCATTCTCTCTATAAGTGAGCTTTGGGAATGTAAGGTCTTAGATGCACTGATTTATGCTCCACTCTTGGCTCTTTTCCTCATGTTCTTTGCACTTTCATGAGTAGTCTATAAAGTATTTCCACTTAGTCTGAGGGCAAGCTTATTATTGGCTGTTTATTTACTTCTCTCATAACATTTGAGCACATCCATCTTTACCACATTGGTGATGGCCTTATATTTTTTAGCACCAGTGGCAACAGAACTTGAAAGATGCTTTGGTGATGTGATGCATAGTGCAAAATACATGCAATGTACTGTACACTGTAGCACTTTATGAGTATAAACTGTATCCACACACTGAGGACTGCAGGGCAGGAATTTACATACCCACGCTATGTGTGCACGCACTTCTCGAACAGTGCTGGCATCCACCACAGTGCCATCCCAATGATAATTGTGTTATTAGAAACATAAGCCTGGGCCCAGGCTGTTGGATTGGGTCATTGGTTGACCAAAATATTAGAAACCACAGCTCTAAGGCTCACATATCCTCCTCAGTCTAGCTGGTCTGGCACACTTAGTAGGTACTAGTCCATTGCACCTGCCATCTGTTTTTGGCAGGTTACAAATAATTTTCATAGAAAAGAAATACCATGCAATGAATGTTAAGGGGAGTAAGCAGTATTGAATCTGGCCTTTACCAGATTTACTGAAGTTAGATGAAGCTGAATATTGATACTTCTGCTCATGATTCCATATGTTACCATTATATGCCAGTTTTGTAAATGCTGAAAAATATGAATATAAATTCTTCTGTTAGAAAAGTTTTAGTTCTGGAAGGTCTGATTTGTTGATGTTGGGTATCTTTTTAAAAATTTTTAAATTCATTACATTTTATGGTTGTGCAGGTGGTACATGAATCAAATAGTCTATCTAAAATTCAAGAGATTTTCAGTATAATATTTTAAAAAGGTACCTTGATCCTCATTATGATATTATTTGTATGAAGATTTTTATGTGGTTGAAATGGAAGTTTTCAGAGCTTCGTTTCATTACCATAAACTAACTGTTTCTGGTAGAATAAATGCAATATATTTCATATTTTATACTTTTTTGTCATTTGTCAATTTATTTTTGTAAATATTTCACAATGTATTCACTGAAGCTTTTGTATGATTAAAAAGGACTGTTATGCAACTCTGCATGCACATCAAGGTAAGTTGAATTAAAAGATCTATAAAAGGTTTGCTTCAAATGTTTTGTTACCACAAAGAAATACACAACTTTTGCTTCCTCTTTATATTTGGAATGGTAAGTCTTTTTCTTTATGCGTGAATCACCAAGCCTTGTAGAAATACCACTTCCAGCTGGGAAACAGAGGCATAATGTGAAACATACAGCCAAAGTTATCAAGAACAGTATCTTTCATTTCTTGTAATGGATGTCATCAATATCAGCTGGAATATATATACATATTATTAATATTTATTTATTATACATTGTCACTGTCTCCTGTATTAGCAAGGTAGCACAAGGAAACGGACAAAACAATGGCCCAATCCACCCTCATACACATGTATATACAAAAACGCCTACACATGCACTTATACATATCTATACATTTCAACATATCTTTCTTTTCTTTTAAACTATTCGCCATTTCCCGCGTTAGCGAGGTAGCGTTAGGAACAGAGGACTGGGCCTTTTTTGGAATATCCTCACCTGGCCCCCTCTGTTCTTTCTTTTGGAAAATTAAAAAAAACGAGAGGGGAGGATTTCCAGCCCCCCGCTCCCTCCCCTTTTAGTCGCCTTCTACGACACGCAGGGAATACGTGGGAAGTATTCTTAATCCCCTATCCCCAGGGATAATTTCAACATATATATATATATATATATATATATATATATATATATATATATACATATATATATATATATATATATATATATATTATCCCTGGGGATAGGGGAGAAAGAATACTTCCCACGTATTCCCTGCGTGTCGTAGAAGGCGACTAAAAGGGAAGGGAGCGGGGGGCTGGAAATCCTCCCCTCTCGTTTTTTTTTTTTTTTTTTTTTTTTTTTTTTTTTTTTTTTTCCAAAAGAAGGAACAGAGAAGGGGGCCAGGTGAGGATATTCCCTCAAAGGCCCAGTCCTCTGTTCTTAGCGCTACCTCGCTAATGCGGGAAATGACGAATAGTATGAAAAAAAAAAAAAAAAAAAAATATATATATATATATATATATATATATATTTTTCTTTTTTTTTCTTTTAAACTATCCGCCATTTCCCGCATTAGCGAGGTAGCGTTAAGAACAGAGGACTGGGCCTTTGTGGAATATCCTCACGTGGCCCCCCTCTGTTCCTTCTTTTGGAAAATTAAAAAAAAGAAAAAAAAAAGAGAGGAGGATTTCCAGCCTCCTGCTCCCTCCCCTTTTAGTCGCCTTCTACGACACGCAGGGAATACGTGGGAAGTATTCTTCATCCCCTATCCCCAGGGATAATATATATATATATATATATATATATATATATATATATATATATATATATATATATATACATACACAAACATATACATATATACACATGTACATACTCATACTTGCTGCCTTCATCTCTTCCTGTCGCCACCCCGCCACACATGAAATGGCACCCCCTTCCCCCCACCCACACACAAGGTAACGCTAGGTAAAGACAACAAATGCAACATTCGTTCACACTCAGTCTCTAGCTGTCAAGTGTAATGCACCGAAACCACAGCTCCCTTTCCGCATGTAGGCCCCATGGTATAGAATCATGTAACCTTTTTAGTTGGTGAGAGATGAGGTTGGCACAAGGGTCTGTATATAGGGTAGGTCACACAGTCCCATGTGCCAACCTCTCTTCTCACTGTTATAAGG
This sequence comes from Panulirus ornatus, assembly GCF_036320965.1. Taxonomy (NCBI): domain Eukaryota; kingdom Metazoa; phylum Arthropoda; class Malacostraca; order Decapoda; family Palinuridae; genus Panulirus; species Panulirus ornatus. Next base: position 5,284,659 of record NC_092290.1, on the reverse strand, counting down.
TTGCATGGTCCTATTCCATGATTCCTGTGGTTGTGCATACATAACTTTTATTGTATTTATTTTCTCAGTGTAACTAGTCTCTGAACATGAAAGCGCATGGGATTCTTGTGTTGTCTTTTCTTAGAAGGAGACCAAGTGAGGATTTTCCTTCTGGGGCTCAGTCCTCTGTTCTTGATGCTACTTCACTAGTGCGGGAAATAGCAAATATGTGTGGGAAGAAAATATGTGTATATCAGCATACACATACACAGACGTATACTTATGTTCCCATGTACATATTCATACTTGCTTGCCTTCATCCGTTCCTGGTGCCACCCCACCCTACAGGAAACAGCATCGCCACCCCCTGCATCAGAGAGGTAGCACCAGGAAAACAGACAAAAGAGGCCACACTCAGTCTCTAGCTGTCATGTGTAATGCACCGTAACCACAACTCCCTATCCACATCCAGGCCCCTCAGACCTTTCCATGGTTTACCCCAGATGTTTCACATGTCTTTAGTAAACCATGGAAAGGTCTGTGGATATAGCAGCGAATGGAACCATGGAAGCGTAAGTGAGTCATAGGGAGGATAGGGAGATGAACTTTCTGGGAACACTGAAGAAAGTATGGAAGGAGAGATTGTTACCTGGAAGGGCAGAAATAGGTATGTTTGAAGGTTTTAGTAGTCACATCAATATTATATGGATATGAGGCATGGGCTGTAGATGAGGCTGTGCAGATGGTGGATGTATTTGAAATGAAATGTTTGAGGACAGTATGTGGTGTGAGGTGGTTTGATTAAATAAGTCATAGGAAGGTAGGAGAGAGGTTGTGGTAATAAAGTGTTTGGTTGAGAAAGCTAAAGAGGGTGTGTTGAAATTATTTGGATGTATGGAGAGAATGAGTGAGGTGAGATTGACAAAGAGGATATATGTTTCAGAAGTGAGAAGAACAAGGAGAATGGGGAGATCAAATTGGAGAGGAAAGATGGAGTGAAAAAGATTTTGAGTGATCAGGGCCTGAACATGCAGGAAGGTGAAAGGGGTGCATAAGAAAGAGTGAAATGGAATGATGTGGTATACATGGGTTTGTTTTTTCCCCAGGATCTTTCCTGCAGCCTAAGGCTATGCTACTTTCAGCTGCAGGGAAATGTAGACTCCTTTGGAGTTAAAAATTCTTTGATGGAACTGTACTCACAATGATGCAGTCTCACCAAAGGAGACTTTTCACTCACAATGTAGCCTCAAGCAGGCCGAGTTTGATAATACACACACACACACACACACACACACACACACACACACACACACACACACACACACGCACACACACACATATTCCTGTCACTGTTTGTTTTCTTATTACAATCTTATACTTTATTTCAGTTGACATTGATGATAGGTATTGCAATTATCTGAAATGGCTAACAAGAAATGAAATAAAGATACAGTTCATGATAACCCTGGCTGTACATCTGAGATCACCAAGCATTTCTGGACATGCCAATGTGATATATAGAGTTGATATGATGTTCATACTTATCAGATGAAGTAACATATTCATTACTCAACCATCTTCAGTAATCCATGTTTATTGAGTACTTTTCTGCTGCCCTTTACCATTTTGTGTTGTCATGATTACCTCCTGCTCACCAAGTGTGGATGAGAAAAACAAAAAATGATAGTTCAGATATTTTACATACGACCTACAGAAACTATGAAGTACACTCAAAGAATGATGAAACAATGGGCAAACAAATAGATGCAAAATATCAAAATATAGTATCTATCATGCTATGTGGAAATATCACAAATTCATCCTGGATGACAGAAGGGGGGGATGGCACTATTGCTCAGTTGTTTGTATTCATCCTACAGACAAACAAACCAGCATGTGTGAAGGCCCACGATGGCCCATATCACTGGTGTACACTACACGAAATAACAAAACATCTACACAAGTATTAAAGAATAAAAAAAAGAAATCACAGTGAACTTATGTGACTGGTCCCAGGTGGTGGTGGAAGAGGGGCAGAGACATAAATACAGTAAATCTGAGACCCCTTGTGCCATTTTATGAACTGTTACAAATATATGTTTTAAGTAAATTTATATTTCATTCCCAACTGTTTGTGTATGATCTGTTGAACTGCTGTACCTGTAATACAGTTTTATGCCACAAGCTGTAAATGAATAGAAAAACTTCAAGTGATATAGCATGAGATTTGGTCACTGACAAGCAAATTATGACTACAGTCATTGTCTTTTCGAATACATTTATCATGGTCCTTTGCAGCTTATGTTTCCTATAGATGTCCCACTGGCATGCCTTTAAAAGCACCAAGTTGGAGACTATAAGAACCAGGTAGTGCATGGAATATGTTGGTGAAGTGCAGGCTGTGGCGAATCTTTCTCTTATCATTTGCAATATTTCTGCGCATTTTCCCTGACACTCTTTTATCATTTTTGAAGTAAAGGCTTTGTGAATAAAATTAGCACCATCCATATGATACATTAACTCTTTCACATAGTTGGTCCTATCCAGCTAGGATTCCTTGGCCATGTAGTTCTGGATCTTCATCAAAAATTTTCATCTGGTTGTATTTAAAGTTAGTTGTTAACAGTAATGCATTTATTTTCGTAACTATTGAAATAATATGCTTAAATGATTAGATTTAACTGATGCTGGAAATTAATACCTTTACATAATTTTTTAACAATTTCAAGGTAACATTCACTCTGCATTTGAGCATGTTGTTGACTTATCTTGTCCTACTTGAAATTGCCTCCAAACTTAAGATGTTAGTGATTAAATTCTACATCAGCTTTTATGATTTTAAGTAATTCATATTGTAATTATACACGATGAGAATGTTTTTATAATTTCTGAAAGGAGAATAAGTCTCAGAAAAAATATCATTTTTGTAGAAAAGAAAAGAAACTGCACTGCTGGATGGGTTAATCGCTTTTGCACTGGGTACGATGTCCTATAAAAGCTCATGATTGAAATGCTTTGCTTCTGTATTCTTAGAGTTTTCACTGTCTGTACTATTACATTCATCCATCTTCATATTTATGCTGTTTTCTTGCAGTCCTTCTAAAACGGGGTTCTTTTTAAAGATAAGAGTAGAATGTTTAATGAATTCTTTTGGGATTGACAGTATGGTCATGTACACAACATCATTAAAGCTAAAAGATGATAGAATACTGAATTTTAGATTGGCATTTTCAATTCCAGAAAGTGGATCTATATCTTATAGTTTCATGAAAGCATCTTTTTAACCATAAGAGACCCATTGTTAATGGTAAATCACACTTTTAATTTTGTGAAAAGTATTTAAATGTATGCCACCAGCTAGATTGCATGAAGAGGCACTGTAGAAGAAATTCTTTCTTTGGAAGAAGGAAAAGAATGATAGCATGGAAGAGAATGAGGAAAGAGAAGCTAATGCAAGGCTTTATTTAACCAAGACTGTTTAGTGTTTGTGTATGATAGCTGTATAAGTGGATTTGCTCTGTCCCTGATAGCTGTAAGAGGTGAGCATGGAGATATGGACTCTTATACCACAGTCTGTTGAAAACATGCTTCAGGTCCAGGATCCATTAGTCACACAGCAGGCATATTGGTCCTGGATTAAGCACAGATTCTTCCTTTGAGCTGAAATTTTGAATGTAGATTAATGCTAGAGATGTGAAAAGAATTAGTTAAAATGTCATTAAAATGTTGCATCTTTGGGATCCAGAAGATTGGAGAATTTCTAGTTAGTTAATATTCAGCACAAGAAATTTGCTAATTTTTGGTGAAATCAATGGATGAAAAGAGTCAGGTCTACTGGACCTTTGGAGAGTCTAATATTGTGACTGCCTAAAACTTCCCTTTGTTGGAAACAGATGGAACCCAGATCATTGGGGGCCAATGCAAAGTTGAGGATAATTACATGCAGCATTCCCATCAGCCAGTCATGAATAGAATATTGTGTTGCCCAATGTACGGTGATTAAATCACTGTTATAGGTGAGTGAGAAAGGATTTTCAAATGAACTTGGAAAAAGTAAGCATTTGTGTGTACTCCTTATCTTTCTTGACCGGGGATCCCCTTCTGTGGTGCTCCTGCAGCACTCAGGAAGTTGGCCATGTCCTCCAGGTGGGGCCACAGGTCAAGAAGTCAAGTTATCAAGTCTTCTATGTTAATGGCAGATGCTTTTGAGGATTAGTGAAGTTATACCTGTTAACAGCTGCATGATAGCTGGTTGTTTTGCAGTTTTACTGGAGATGTGCTGTTGTAACCAATTTTTTATGGCTCTTGTACTATTTGTTGCAACTGAGATGAAAGACAATTATACCAAAATATCAGAGAGTAGAACTTTAGTTTCATGTTGTTTAAAGAAGAGAATAGGGTTAAAGAAGTTAAACCACTCATTGCTTTGATAATTTTGGGGTTATGTGATGCTTAATAGGCATGGTAAAGCATCATTATTGATTGATTTTGTTGCTACTGTTGATGAATGCACTACTAGTATTTTGGTTTAGATTCATATATTTGGTAATGTTAATTCAACCTCAGGATGTCACATGCTTGAACTGGAATAACATGTCATTTTAAATTACTTCTCTTCAGAAATTAGAAATAACTAGTTATGTATCCAGTTCTCCACAATTTTGTTGATTTAGCATACAGAATTGAATATATTGGAAACAGCAGAATTATGTTATATCACTATTATAGCTTTTCAGGTATGTAAAGGTTAGATTTCATATAAGAGATAAAAGAACAAGAAAATTCAGGTTACAATAGATGGTTGTAGTGTAAACTCAGCATGTAGAACTGTATGCACGGAATATTATGATACTAATGATAATTAGTAATACACAAAATTTAGCAGTGACCTGAAGCAAAAGTCAAAAGTGTTTTTTCAAAGAATGACATAATTAATAAATGGATATACTCAATGAATCACCTTGAGATTCCCTACTTTCATTCAGTGAAACATTTCTCTCTTCCATGATTGGAGATCATTTCCAAATAAACCCACTTATTTCCAAGCTGAATCTAGGACAATTTCATTCATCACAGCCTGGGAAGCTTGTCTCAAACCTGCTTTGTATGGGACAGTTTTAGGGAGAGCTTATACATGGGAATTTCTTGTGCTTAGCAAGTTTGATGTGGACTTCTGTTTTGTTATTGTAATATATTGGATGCGCCCATTTTTGGGCCCTCTTATGTCGTTGAAGTATGCAGTCTAGCTGTTCTTGCTTTTGGACTTTCTTATGTATTTTTGTCTTTTCTCAAATAATGATGTCAAACTACAAGACAGTTTATAGCTTAGGTCAGGTACACATTGAACTGGATTAAGTGTAATCATTAGTTGGGGAAATATTTTGATATCCAACTTTTGATGTATGAATTAGTATTGTGGTACATGTTGCCATGCAACTTATGTCTCATTTATTTCTTGCTTTTCTTTGAATCAAAAAACTGTATGATTCTTAGACCTCTTATCAGATGTAACAAATATTTTGCATCTCATCATGGGAAAGCCCCATAGTACTGATTTGCTATGATGAGATTATGCATAATATGAATAAAGCTTATATTTGATATCTGTTATGGTAAGATAACAACTTATATTATCGTCAAGTTGCTGCTATGCAGAACAGTTTTTGTGGGCCATTATCGGCAAGATGAGCTTCCAAGAAAGTTACTTTTATGAATTTGGTTAAAGGATTTTGAGAACCAATTAAGTTGTATCCCTTGTTTTATTAAAATGCGTGCACTATGATAGGTTCTTTACATGACTTTTTTTTCCATTTGCAGTATAACTTTATCCAATTTTTTATTTCACTCATTGATTTTTTTAATAGAATGGTACGAATACATTTGTTTAAACTTGATGATTTTTTATTATGAATGCATTTTCTCTTGAAACATTTCCCCCCATACTTATTTACTTTTACTTTAAATTATTCATGCATACCTAAGCGTTTCCTTCAGAACGTCTGAAAGGAAGGGAGACAAATAACCAGTGGAACAGTTTCTGTAGAATTTTCGAAAGTACCTTTATGGTAAATATATAGTTCGTGAAGTGTACCTTTTAAATTGGAGACGTTTAAGGCACAGTCAGTGATACCCATCTTTGCCCTTACAGACATTGACCTCTTCCACAAGCTCTTAACACACACTGGACTTATCCCCTTCTTCCACCATGTGATGCAATTCAAGCCACATGGTTCCATCTGTTGCCACATCCACTCCCAGGTACCTAGAGCACTCCCTCTCCTCCATGTTCTACCCATTTAAACTCGTACCATCTTGTTTCACTTCCCTACTGCATCTCATTACTTTACATATGTTCTCTGTGCCTTCAGCTTTTCTCCTTCGGTACATAGTGCTAAACTCTGTCACCATCTTCTGAAGTTTTTCAGTTTTCCAGAATGAGTTCTTCAAAAACAATCATATAAAGAGTAACAGTGTCATGAAATAAGAGAGTGAGTCAGTGAAGGAATACTGTCTCCTAAAAAGAAAAAGTAATGGAAAGATACAGAGATTCAAAACTTTGGATGAATTGAAGAAAATAGAAAATTAAGAAAAGGTTTGAAATAACTTGAGAAAGGATAAAGCCAGAAAAGAAAAATGCTGACAAAGGAATAATGGAATCTCAAGAGAGAACACAGAGTAAATGAGGTGAAAGTAATGCAAAGCATGGAACAGAATCTAGAAGATATATTCCCATTTAATGCAAAGAACAAAGTATGAGATTAGGCTTTTTAAATTGGGAGAGAAATATAAAAGCAACCCTGAAAAAATATGCAAGGTGGTCATTGACCAGTATAAATCAGTATTCAATACAAAAGTTAAAGAAAATGTAAAATGATTGATATTTGATATGGAGAGAGTGTTATTACAGGTATTTTGATAGCACAGTGACAAAGAGAGCTCAGCTTCAGGACCTAATTGCATATGACTGATGAGATGAAGCATAGATCAAAACAATGTCGTAGGTTTTCACAAAGTTGTGTAACATCAGTACACAAAGGAGGATCTAAAGCTAATGCCAAATCATTGTAGACCATCTGACTTAAGAAGGTCACATGCAATTAAAGTCTTTGAGGGATTGATTGAAAACATATACTAGAACACTTGATCAAAAACACTTATATAAGTGAAGTCAAACATGGATTTGTACCAGGTAAAAGTACATGGACTCACCTTTTAGTTCATTACAGTAGCACTTCAGACTCTTATTCAGAGAAATAGAATGAAAACTTTTTTTTCAACCTTACCAAAGAAGTCAAAGTAAACTACAAATTCTGTTTGAGAAAATGGTTGAACTGCCAGTTAAAGATAAACAAACAAGATGGATAAAAAAGTTTCTTACCAACAAAATTCAGAGTAATAGCATATGGAACATTGTTTGAAGAGAAGATATTGATTTCATTACAGCTTGTTATAATAGTACCAGACATTGAAAAGGAAGTGAAAGAAAATACAGTTCGATAAGATGTTTTACTGAGTACACGAAAGTGAATGAAATGATAAGATCAGATCAGGAAAAAGTGCAAAAATACTCAGACGGCTTATAGATGATGGTTAAAAGAATTTAATGGAATTTTATGAAGAAAAGTTGAAACAAATGACTTTTAGAAAGATTAACAATGCATATGTAACACCATACAAAGGCTCCATAGGGAAAATGATAGAACATGAACCAAACATAAAAGGTATAGAACTCATCCTTTGTCAGATACTTAAATTCAAAGAGCACATTGAGCAGATCTATTGAGCCATGTGATGAATGTTATGATAATGAAAATTTTTACTTTTAAGAAACAGAAAGCTGGTGCTGAAAAAATTCAGTTAATACATAGATAGTAAACTAGATACTATGGTGTCTTATGGTTACTAACTAAACAAGTGGAAATATCTCTTGGCTGCTTAATATTCCCTGTTTCAGACACTGACAGCACATTGCCCTCTGTGCAACAAATTGCCCAAGTTCACTCTATCCTGTGCATGCTTTACTCTCTCTTACATGTATAGGTTACTGAAAGCATCTTTCACACCATCCCTGCCTTCACAAACAGTGAACTTTCTTATTGCACTTTTCAGTGCACCCAGGACTGTAGCCCCCTCATCCCACTTATGGCGCATTTTCAGCCTCCATGGTTCCATTTACTGCCTTATCCACTCCCAGGTATTTGAAACAGTCCACTGCCTTCAGGTTCTTTCTATTCAAGCTTGCATTTCAACCAGCCTGTCTCTTCACTGCTAAACATAGTAACCTTACTTTTATTTACATTAACTCAGCTTTCTTTTTTCATTCATTGTATTGGCTTATACAGTTTCTCCATTTAAGCTGCCATCAGAGCCATGCCATTAGCAAAAAACAGCCAACCAAAAAGATATCAACCAGAAATGTATGAGAGCCCAGGAAGAAAGATGGAAAGACTATTCAGTGTACTAACTTGTGAAATAAGAAATATGTTTGGAATAAGGACAAACACTTAACCTTTGAATGGCATCCATCATCACCTGAGTATTTAATCACGGATACAGCCATCATGATGTAACATGCAGCTTTTCCTGCTAGTGTTTGAATATCCATATACAGTAACTTATTACACAATTTTTATCCTATAAAGATTTATTCCACTGCAAGACAGGCATAGGAAAAAATTCAGCTCTCTTTAGTATCCTCTACAATTATCCTTTTATATGCACACCTCACTCTTTCATGTCAAGCATACTGTGACCTCATTCAGTTGTTGAATGACCAAGGTGATGAAGATGACCAACATTCATTGGCACACGTGGAAAGTTAAGAAGAATAACAGGTGAAATGTAAGATGAATGATTCATATAATTTTAGTGGGATTAAGGGTGGACTTCACCACCCTCACTTGACCTTTAGTCTTATGAAGCAGCAGATTATGTAACACAACAGCTCCTTATTTTCTTGGATGGAATAATGAAGGATGGGGTCAATGAAGGACTTTGATGATAGATGATAGTATAGAATTAGAATATTTCTAGGCATAGTTTGACTAAAATGTATAATTTTAACTAGTTCAACTCTATTAGGTAATTCTTTTATCCATTGCTTGTAGAAAATTGATGTAGACTTGGAAAATTATGAAAAATATGTTTCAGAAACTATGGATGTCACTGGAGGGATATTAGTCTGCTGGATTGATCATTTTCTATCAAGGGGCATGATCCACTAAGGCACATATGATATGTGGTATGCAGTAATGCATTTTATCACTGATATGGAATCCACCAACTCCACAGTTAAAAAATGAAATACTCCACAGAAAAGTAAACAGCCAATCCTATAATGGAAGTTGCAGGGAAAGTTTAATTGATGAAGGCAGAGGGGAGATGGAGATAAGGGAGTAATAAGGGAGTAACCTCCACTGCCTGGCTACCCCTTCTTCCTTCCCACTTATTGTAGTGATACAGCATGAAGTCTTATGTCCAAAGATATTTTTTTCAGTGTAGTTATTGTTACAGTTGATATTTTATCTCTACAAACACATTGGAAAGGAAATTAGATATTTGAAAAAAATTCTGGAAGCATTTCTGTTATAAATGAACTTGTAACTGTTTTCCCTCTGTTATGGGATCTAACACATTTATGGTTAATGAAAATAATAGTTAATTGCCCAAAGTGTAAACAGTCAGTCCTATAAGTGAGGTTGAAAGAGAGGCAGCAAAGGAATGTGGAGAAGTAAATACCACCACCTTTTCCGTTATTACTAGCCTTTGCTTGCATAGGATTTTCTGTAAGTGGAAAAGTATTTTTGGCAAGGTTTCATCATTGTCAGTGGACTAAAATGTGTGCAGTCTTGTTGAAGGACTTTTTACTTCAGAGAAGTCCATCATTTCCCAGTTATTGATTCCAGTGCACCCATAAAGCTGCACACACTCTGTAAAAAGGATCTTTAGCTTAAATGATTAAACAAACTGCCTCCTCTTTGCCTCAGTTGAATACATTGGTGTGGGTTGTAATGTGTTTTGCAAAGCTATCCTGTTGCTTATTCAGACAACATTTGGGTAATTCATTAATGATAAGATAAATTGTACTATTATTCTTAAGATTATATTAAACTCATTAGGTTTGCTAGTTCTTATTGGAATTTGAATAAAGTTATACTCAGTATTGATCCATCATTCATGTTCAAAGTTTTTTGTAAGTTTGATCAGGTGAGATAATTAATTGATCTTTTAGCTTGAGTAAGAGAATAGAACTAAATTATCTATCCATAGTTATTTCAGGCTTGTTCTTGATTTTCACAGTACTTTGTTCAGTTATTCATAATATTAATTCTTCACTGTGAATTTTTGGCCTGTGCAACCCCCCATATCCATCCCTGACTTTATTCTTTATGACTTTATATCATCATATTTAATTTTGATAAGATTTCTGAGTGGGCAGAGTTTATTGATCCATAACTCTGCTTAAAAGATTGAGACAAATGTTGCTTCAGAAATGGATTAATCCATGTCAGGAGTGTACTGTCTGATAACTTGCTTTCCTGAATCATACTGGACTTTGATCAAAATTTCTAAGATTGCTGCTCACTATAAACTCGCTTTGAAGAGGAAGCCATATTTTACATCTGAGTACATATATATATATATATATATATATATATATATATATATATATATATATATATATATATATATATATATATATATATATATATATATCTTGCAAACATGGGAGACAGCGACAAAGCAAAATAAATAAATAAATAAATATATATATATATATATATATATATATATATATATATATATATATATATATATATATATATATATACACAAAGTGCATAGGAACGAGCGGTAGCATTCCCACATATTACACAGGGGTCCTGGGTTCAATCCTGGCTGTTGGAGGTTTGTATGATATATATATATATATATATATATATATATATATATATATATATATATATATATATATATATATATTTATATATATATACTATTCGCCATTTCCTGCGAGGGAATATCCTCACCTGGCCCCCTTCTCTGTTCCCTCTTTTGGAAAATTAAAAAAAAAAAAAACATGAATTATGTACATGTGTATATATGTATATGTCTGTGTGTATATATATATATATATGTATACGTTGAGATGTATAGTTATGTATATGTGTGTGTGTGGACGTGTATGTATATACATGTGTATGTGGGTGGGTTGGGCCATTCTTTCATCTGTTTCCTTGTGCTACCTTGCTAACGCAGGAGACAGCGACAAAGTATAATAATAATGATAATAATGTATATTATTTTTCATTTGTGATTATGAAAAATCACTTTAAATTTTCATCAGTCCTGGAGATACTAATTCCAGAAAAATATGATATTAAAAGATGGAGCTTTATAGCTTATTCATATATACATCCAAAACTTTACATGTACTTCCAACTTCATTATTTCACAGGAGTTATGTATGACCAATTGAGATAATAAATCTTTGAATGATTAATTGCAGGAACATATATGTCACTTTGATGTAGTTGTAAGGTTATTTATTGTGTGTTTGGTTTGCCTTTGTGGTCTTTGGTTTTATTTGTGTGTGAGAGAGAGAGAGAGAGAGAGAGAGAGAGAGAGAGAGAGAGAGAGAGAGAGAGAGAGAGAGAGAGAGAGAGTCCATGCAATGCATATTGATGCATGCATGCATTTTTTTTTTTTCTGTTCATTCCTCTTTGATATCTCCAAATATTTTTGCTCAGAATTACCTCTAAAGTAATTTCTCACTATGTTTTAAAAGATGTGTTGCACTGCTGAATTGTGTTTTATGAAATCATTGATTTGGCTTGATTTTAGTGATTGAACTATGTTGTTGCTTTAGGTGCACTTTTTTATAAAAGAATTCATTGATGTATGGGAATGGTTAGTGATTTTGGAACACGAGCATTGTATGACCGGGGTTATGATGAAGACAGAACTGGACCCAGGACTGAACTGCCCATTTTCTCTTATAGGGGCCACGGTCAAGATGCAGTAACCCAGGACAGAGTGAGTCGCTGGGACAGACTGTGGCCCGGGCTATGCAAAGTGCTCATGTGTGCCCCATCTGTGGCCACCTGGCTCGCCAGAAGAAAGACCTCAAGAAGCACTTACGCATCCATACTGGAGAAAAACCCTATGCCTGCCCTTGGTGCTCCTACCGCTCCACTCAGAACAGCAACTTGAGGACACACATTCGAAGAGTTCACACACAGCCTGTACTGCCTGTTGAACAGCAACAGTCTGTGGCAAATCAAGAAGGGAATGGGACTGGCACAACCTGTCCTCCCCTTTTTGTGGATTGAAAATAAATTTTTTGAAGTGATTTGAAATGAAAATATATTTCTTTCATGGTGAAAGTGTGTTGGAACTCCCTTGTCATTGGACCTTGTCTTCCTGAGACAGATCTTTGCATTTTTTGAGAGCTAGTATCTTTGTGTGGTACTTCAGATATTATCTGAAATGTGGTCCACTCCTGAATGTAGAGAATGATATTGGCTGTGGTGAATAGCAAAGGGGATGAATATCATGGATATCATAGAGACTAGTCTGTTATTCAGGTTTAGAAAAGTTCTCACATACCATATGGAAAATTGATCGTAATGACCAGTTTCCATATTTCTCTTCCCTAGGGCACACGGGTTGTCTCCAGAACAGGGCACCCATCAAGTCAGTATGATAGTGTGTGTAATCCACTAGAAGAGATGCTGGTTCAAGGTAGTGATGATGGATTGAAGTTTTTTTGTGATCAGTGCAGCTACAAGGCTCGTGACAGTACCAACCTCCGACGGCACAAGAGGATTCATACAGGAGAAAAACCGTATGCTTGTTCATATTGTAACTACAGATCAACTCAAAGCAACAATGTTAAAGCGCATATCAAAAGACTGCATCCTGATATTGCATTTCAAATTGATGTAAGACAAGCTGACACTGAAATATTTAAGTAATGTAAATAAATGTAAAGATTAAAATTAATCGAAGCCCAGTGTGTACGTATTTATAAGCATAGAACATTGTTTCATGTGTACATTTCATAATAAAAAATGGTCTTCATTGCTCCCTCAAAGAAATGATGGGATTACTTTTTTTTACTAGTTTAGGTAATATTCAAATAGATTTTTTTTTTTCTTAAGGAACTTTGTTACATTAACAAAATTATCTGTTTTTGTGTAAAATAAAATATGGCCTTAAAGACATTGTATTGCCTGACCTTGTAATTATTGCTCAGTGTTTTCATGTACCTGAAACTAGATTGAAAAGGAAAGAAGTGAACTGAGCTTTGTGTAATAGATGTGTATGATTTAATGGAAGAAGTTTGTAATTATGTGTGATTTTGTGACCTCACAGCTTAAATAGAAATAAACAAAACAAATAGCTGTTCCCAGTGTATACAGCAATAAACAATACTTGAAGCCTTGATGGAGCATCCAAACCTTGCATTGAAATTTGATTTTTTATGCCTTTAACTTTGACAGCAGTAATTATATTATTATAATGGATTAAACTGTGCCTACATATGATGTGATAAAACCATATTTTTGCTCCTTTTACAAAACTTGGGTATTTCTGCTTGATTATTGCTCTTGTTTCTGGTTTCAGTGTTGAATAATTGACTTTCATTATTGTGTGTTGTGTCTAAATGAGTGGTGTCTAGGATATAGGGATTATCAGTCATGCTAAAGTGGTTGATTTTGAATTGCAAATATTTCATGAAAACATAATGAATGCTATGAGATATTAGAGGGAGTTAGCTTACTGTTATACTTTAGCAGTTGTCTAAATGAATCGTATTTTGTTTTTCATTTAGTCGATGCTTTAGTCCTGTATCAGTGAAGGGATTATTGTTTCTCAGTTATCATCCGTCATGAAACATGGAGCTTATCCATCTGTTGGTAAAGCTTTGCCTTCTCTTCTCTTGTAGGGCTCGGAGGTTGTGGATGCGCAGGGGGTGACTAGGAAGTTGAGCCACTACATTTGCCAACACTGCGGCTATGTGGCTCGGGACAAGACCAATCTGCGCAAGCACTTGTACACACATACTGGTGAAAAACCCTATGCTTGCATGTATTGCTTTTATAAAACAACACAGAATAGTAATTTACGAACTCATATAAAGAGACATCATCAGCAGTATATTGCGCGAGATGAGAAATTTGTTGAACAATTTAGTGGAGGTATGTAGAAGAGAAAGGGAGAATGGAAAGATTACAGTGCTGGGTGATGCATACAAGAATGGGAATTTAATTAGGAGGAGAGGAGGATGATTTTATGAATTAAAAATGGAAAGAAGGATTAATTATACCCTTTTGAAAATCTTTTGTTCTGAATGATCCATAAGCTACAGATACATTTTTATGGTAATGTAAACACTTACGGATATGGTGAGGATGGTAATTATGAATCACTTGAACTACTGTTGTTGTGAGTAGTTGAAACAAAAATGTGATAAGACTGGTGAGATTGGGCATTAACTAGGCCATTGGTATGTGTGGTTTAGAGGAGTAAAGGAGTTTGGTCATATTTAGGATAATGTAAGAATGTTTATGAAAAATTATCTGAATTAAGTAAGCAGTTTAAAGGATGTATGTGTATGTGTGTTGGAAGGAAAGAGTAGGCATATGACAAATGTGTGAAATATTATGTGGAGGTGTATAAAAGTGAAAGTATTTTGAAATGGTTCTACATGGGCCAAGCAGCTTTAAGTGGTAACTGCTTATTGATTATTTAGTTAGATGTTTCAGAGTATATTTTAATTTCAGTATTTATAAGAATCAGTCCCTTCAGAAAATATTAACTCTTGTCCTGTACTGGATTAAAAATACATTTTGATCAGTCCAAAGTATTGAAGTTTCTTTGTCCTTGTTATGTTATGGTACAGTGAATGTAAGGCCTTTACTTAGTATTCTGCTTGGAAAAAATACCCAAGCTGTAATTGAAATGATTAGTATTTTCCTTAAATCAGAAAGTAGAATGTTGGTTGGTGATAAGTGTCAATAATGCAACCTGTGAATTTTGTCAAACGCTGAGAATCAAGAACTTTTCCTTGAACTCCTGAAAATTTATGAGGTTAAATTGATTTAATTTGGTATCTTGGTTGTGTAGATTTATTATTTTCTGATGTTCCCTACCTTGAAATAAGTAGTTTCACAGAGAATAGGGATCAGTGGTTTGTGTTTAGAGTGGCAAAGGGATATCATGAAAAGAAACTCTTGGTCATAGCCTATGCACATGTGATTTATTTGAATAGCCCAAACTGTTCTGCAACTCCACAGCAATTTTTATACTTTTTTAGACCTGGTGTTATGCAAAATATTCTCAGTATTTCTCTCATAAGTGAACACCTGGACTTTAAAAGTTCACACTGAAAAATTCATATTCATTGCTACATGAGTTATAAAGCCAACAATGAAACTACTCATTGTGTATATGAAAAGTTTAAGTTCATTACTCTTGGGTGTTTTTTTCACCGACAAAACAAGTTGTAATTAAACTGGTGAGAATTCTGAAACACTGCACCTATCAGGAAAGATTGAAAAAGCTGAAACTATAAGAGTCTATGGCAACATATTGAAGAAATTATAGAAGCTATAAAAAGGTTTAAAAATTTACAATATGAAATTAATGGAGTGATTAAGCTACAAGAATTTCATGGAATTTATCAGTATAGGCATCAAAGAATACTATTTAAGAGCCCAGAAAGAAGGATGGAGAAACTTTGATATTTTACCCAATGAAATAAGAAATCCAAAATTGTTAATAAAATCTGAAAAGAAGACTACAGATGACCAAAAACAGTGTCTGATGAACTCAAGTTTGACATATATCTACATTATTTGGTAACAAAGGATTAAGATATTTTGACACAAGGGACATGTCACAAGTATTACGCACACACACGCAAAGAGAAGCTAAATTGCAACAGATCAGGCTAAGGGACTGTAAGGGAAGATCTGTCAAGCTGTTTGCAACATAGATCAATATTGGATTATAGCTTGTCACTGCACCTGACGTACAATGATTTGAGTGGGAGTAGTGCATTTGTTAAAGGCCCTTGAATCAAATAAAGCTCTTAGTCCTGATGAAGTTTCTCATGTTCTGTAAAATGTGCAAGTGCACTTGACAAGGCAATTGAAATATTCTTTAGGATGTCCTTGGAGAAAGGTAAGTGACAAGGGAGTGGAAATGCTCTACTTTAGCTATCTTTAATGAAGGAGACTGGGAAGATCTGCTAAACTGCTGACCAGAGTCTTGGAAATATGTGGTCTGTAAAATACTAGGAACGATAATCAGAAAGCAAATGGAAGTCACCTTGCAAAGGAGAAACAACCTAGGTGAGAGACAATGTGGATTCAGAGAAAGGTAGTCAAGTGTAACAAACCTTTTACATTTATATGAGAGTGAGCTCTGTTTCAGCTTAAAGAGAAGGTTGGGTGAATTGTGTGGACCTGGACTGCTGGAAAGCAGTTAACACTGCCATATAGGAGGTTGATGAAAGAGCTGGATCTTAAAGTAAGAATAACTGGAGACTCCTTTGATGGGCAAAGAATTACCATAAAATGAAAGGAAAAAAGGGACATCATTGACATTCTGCAGGGTTCAGTCTTGGTACCAAAAATCTTTTTGATGTATTGAATGATTTTCCAGGAGGGATGGAATGATACCTGAATGTAAATGATACCAATGTTATGAGGGAAAGTAAAGAGTTAGGAGGATTGCATCAACTGAAAAGAGGATTTAGACAAATGCCAAAGTTGGTCTGGTGCATGGTTGTTGAAGTGCAACTTGAATGTATGTAAAGTGATGTAGATAGGACACAGTGAAAGAAATCCTTAGTATGAATACTGTTTAGCTTGAAATAAGCTGTAGGATTTTGAGTGTGAGCAGTACTTGCGAATTGACATTGCACGTAACCTGTTGCAAGAGCTTCATCTTAGGAGAATTGTAAAAGAGACAAACTTTCTACTGGCAGATATTAGAATTCCTTTATGTACATGGATGAGAAAATACTCAGCAAATGTTCTCATCCTGTATTAGGCCCAAACTAGAATATTTTTTTAAGTGTGTTCACTGCATGTACAGAAGAACAAAAAACTAATAGCAAGAGTCCAGAGGAGGTCATCAGAGATGGTACCTGTATTAAGAGAGTTTAGCCTTAAAGAGAAGTTAGATAACCTAGATTTGTCCTCCATGGAAGAGAGGATAATGATGACAGTCTCTGAGTCCTTGAAACAATTGGATGACAACAACAATGAACAGTTCTTTTATGAATGTGAAGAAGAACAACGAAGCCATAACATGAAGCAAGAAACATGTTGAAAAAGATATGAATATTTCCAGCATAAGAGTAGGAGATCTGTGGAATAAAGTGAGTAATGAAATTGTGAATGCGGACTGCATACAGAAGCTTTAAAAATTTTATGACAGTTGAGAAAGTTCAAGATATGGGCCCCATGAGTGTAGAACTTCCTCCCCACATTATAACAAGTCGCTAATTACACACACTCATGCATGTATGGTCACATGCACTGAATCTGCAGTAGAAAACATGAAGTCGAGCCTTAAGAAATATCAGAAAGTTTGCTTTAAACATTCTTGCTCAAAACATAAGTATTGTGACTAGTAACCACTTAGATCTGATTTTAATAGATACTGGAAAAGCTTTAAAAACCTGGGAAAACTAAAATTGAGACATTTAAAGTCAGAAATGTTATGAAAATGCCCTTAACAATATATGTATGTGCTAACAGATCTTTATGAACCAGTATTCAGTGCAAGATTAGAGTACCAATCAGACATCAACTTAGCATCCACTTCTTTGATGCACCATGAGTAAAAAGTCACCTTTGATGAAGGTATATCATTGAAATTACAGTCTTATCAAAGAACCTCTCTCTCTGAAGGAGTCCACATTTCCCCAGTGATGTTAAATTGCCCAGCCTTGTGGATTAGGACTAATCCTCTGGATAACACCAGGATTCTTTCTCAGAAAGAGGTCTTGGGGTAATTCTATAAGTTGAATACCTATTTTTATTTATTTATTTCTAATTACCCCAGTCCAGATTTCTGTGAAAGAGTCCTGGTGTTACTCAGGAACATATCAAAGGCTCCTGCAGCCAAGAGCTGTGCCACTTCAAGTAGCAGGGAAATGTAGACTTTTAGAGTGAGAAGGTCTTTAACAATATATTATTTTTATTTATATATATATATATATATATATATATATATATATATATATATATATATATATATATATATATTTTTTTTTTTTTTTTTTTTTTTTTTTTTCTTTCAAACTATTCGCCATTTCCCGCATTAGCAAGGTAGCGTTAAGAACAGAGGACTGGGCCTCTGAGGGAATATCCTCACCTGGCCCCCTTCTCTGTTCCTTCTTTTGGAAAATTAAAAAAAAAAAACAAGTGGGGAGGATTTCCAGCCCCCGCTCCCTCCCCTTTTAGTCGCCTTCTACGACACGCAGGGAATACGTGGGAAGTGTTCTTTCTCCCCTATCCCCATATAATATAAGTGATACTTGACTCCACCTGCATGAAGGTATACCACAAATAAAAAGACATTTTTGGCAAGGCTATATCATTTAAATCATATCCTTGTCAAAGAACTTCTCATTCCAGTGGAGTCAGTCATTTCCCTGGTACTGGAATTAGTGCAGCCTTAAAAGGGAAGGAAGCGGGGGGCTGGAAATCCTCCCCTCTCATTTTTAATTTTCCAAAAGAAGGAACAGAGAAGGGGGCCAAGTGAGGATATTCCCTCAAAGGTTCAGTCCTCTGTTCTTAACGCTACCTCGCTAATGCGGGAAATGGCGAATAGTATGAAAAAAATTATATATGTATATATATATATATATATATATATATATATATATATATTTTTTTTTTTTTTCATACTATTCGCTATTTCC
This sequence comes from Panulirus ornatus, assembly GCF_036320965.1. Lineage (NCBI taxonomy): Eukaryota > Metazoa > Arthropoda > Malacostraca > Decapoda > Palinuridae > Panulirus > Panulirus ornatus. Next base: position 5,265,734 of record NC_092290.1, on the reverse strand, counting down.
CGCGATAGCGAGGTAGCGTTAAGAACAGAGGACTGGGCCTTTGAGGGAATATCCTCACCTGGACCTCTCCTCTGTTCCTTCTTTTGGAAAAAAAAAAAAAACGAGAGGGGAGGATTTCCAGCCCCCCGCTCCCTTCCCTTTTAGTCGCCTTCTACGACACGCAGGGAATACGTGGGAAGTATTCTTTCTCCCCTATCCCCTATATATATATATATATTTTTCATACTATTCGCCATTTCCCGCGATAGTGAGGTAGCATTAAGAACAGAGGACTGGGCCTTTGGGGGAACATCCTCACCTGGCCCCCTTCTCCGTTCCTTCTTTTGGAAAATTAAAAAAAAAAACGAGAGGGGAGGATTTTCAGCCCCCGCTCCCTTCCCTTTTAGTCGCCTTCTACGACACGCAGGGAATACGTGGGAAGTATTCTTTCTCCCCTATCCCCAGGGATAAGATATATATATATATATATATATATATATATATATATATATATATATATATATATATATATATATATATATATGCATACACATTACCTGACCTTCCTGCCCCAGGAATCTTTCCTATCCTCATGAGGCTCCTGTAGCGTTCAAGATGCCACTAGGTCCTCTGGTTGGGACCACAGGTCAAGATGCATGGGTATGACCCATGATCTAGCATGACATCTAAGGATAGCTCGAGGCTGCGCTCCACATTGGAGCAGGGATATGCGAGACCCCCTAAGGCAGGAACATGTTGTGGGATGTGGCTCCTGTCAGCAACATCCAAGTTGTATTCTTGAAGCTACTGCAGATGGAGACTCTGTGGCTGTCTTCCAACCTGTGATGCTGCCACATGTAGGCATAGCTTGACAGCATATATATATATATATATATATATATATGTATATATATATATATATATATATATATATATATATATATATCCTTTTTCAAATTTTCTTTAGATCAGTAACTTTTCTATTTAGTCTTCTGTTTAAAGGAAAAGGAATTGACTGATATGATTTAGCTTGGAAAATACTGTCACCAGTCAAATGTTATTTTATCTTTTATGAAGTAAAACTGAATCTCACTTATAAGTGGATTTACCTTAATGAAACTGTTAACAACATACAAATATGTAGAAAATGTTTTCTGAGATTTGGTTCATGTATCTGTCATATTGCACCATATGTTGATAATTCAGTACTTTTTGTTGACGTGTTTCATTGTTCATCGTGGCATTGTTTTAAGGTTTTTACCTGTTTCAAGAAATATTCATGTAATAACTATAAAATGTGCCTAATTGTCATATATTTTTTTGTAAAGGCTGCTTATTTTGTATTTTCTAATTATTTGTGTGAAAAGACAAACTTATGGTGATAGTTTCTTTCCTGTATTCCTGTGACAGCTGTTTACCTTTAAAAAAGATCTGATTAATTGGCTGTGTAAGAGAACGGATCTTTAGTTGATAGAATATTGGCAGTGTTGTGCTCTAGTATGCTATGAGGTATCACTTTTGTAAGGTGGTGTATCTGTCTTGTAGGATGGGTCGTTTGTGTGGCACCAGCAGTCAATCCGCCCACCAGGACAGGGTGTGGTCTGCCCTTGCTGTGGCAGAGTCTTTCTTCACAAGAACAACTTCTTGAAGCACTACAAAACCCACACTGGGGAGAAGCCATTCTTATGTCCCCTCTGCAGTTTTCGCACTATTCAGAAAGGAAATCTCAAGACTCATGTGCGCAATGTGCACAAAATAGAACTATTTTAGATAGTGTCCAAATTCACATTATGTGGAAATACTATGATAAACAGAAATATAAACTGATGCATTTTTTAGTGTTTGAAAATGAAAACACTGACTTGCAAAAAATATTGTGGTGTGATTAAGTTGGTAGTTGAGGTATAAAACATAACAACATTAAAAGTTGATGAAACTGTGAGAGGTTTCATTTAAAAGTTGATGAAACTGTGAGAGGTTTCATTATAGATATCATTCTGCAAAACACAAGAACTGTTGCTTTACTGAAAGATTGATATTTCACATCTGAGGATTTTTATATTTGGGTACATCAGTGTGTCTTCAAGTGATTTGGTGTTTGGATTGCCAAATATGATTAAATCAGCACCTGGTTTTGTTAAACACATAATCTTGTTTTTCACTCACTTATCCAAACTGAGAAGATATGGTATTCCCAGAACAGAATATGATTCAGAATTTTGTCAAACTGTACTCACAAACACAAATATGTAGGTAACTGAAGCTACAGAATTTCCAACTGTTGCTTTTAATATTCGTAGTCTTGCTTTCTTGCTGTTTTTGTGTTTGCACACACAATCTAGATAGATGAATATTTTTCAGCATACATGAGCATTTAAAGGAAGCAGCAAAATAAGTATGAAATGCATTAGATATATATATGTATATATATATATATAGATATATATATGAATGTCCAGAACATAGCTACATGTCATCTGGAGAGGCTCATTCAGAACCAGAATCTGATTGAATGATAAAGGTGAAGCATAAGGGAGAAAAAGTAAAATTGCTGGGCTTTCAAGAGGTCTTCATACATTCACCCACTAACCTTCCGTGCACTTCCTTCTAGGATGATGGCGGAATGGTGGGCGTGCCGATCGGGATGGGAGACCGCTTTACTTGTAACTTCTGTCGCAAGACATTCAACCACAAGAACAACTTCAGGAAGCACATACGGACACATACTGGAGAGAAGCCATACTTGTGCCCTCACTGTTCTTATTGCTCTGCTCGCTCAGATCTTTTACGTGTCCATTTGCTAAAGAGGCATCCATATGCAACTTTCTGAGAAATTAAGTATGAGTAAGGAACATCAGAGTTTTTGCAGAACTATGGAAACTTTTTATGTTTTGGTAATGCATGATGTTTTAAAGGTATGACTTGAAATACATGAACAGAACTTCAGAATTTTAGTTGACCTGCCATCAGAAAAGTTGATCCATCTTTTAAAGTTTTCTTTTTGATTGTAATTAGATTCCTGACTTTTGTAAACGTTTCTGTATTTTCAGTTGAATTTTAGTCAAGGATATAAAACGTTTTTAAATATCTTTTAGCTGGAGCATTCATAGTTAAATTTTTCCAATACTTATTGTACAGATATTATAAGAAAGTTCAGCTGTTAAGTTCAACACAAATATATGTGTAACATTTTATCTTGTGTTTTATATGCACTTAAAACAAATTTATGTAAATTGTGCTGTAACCATTTGTGCTCATTGGATGCATGATTTTCATTTGGAAGACTCATAGATAATTGATTTTAAAGATCTCATTGCCAGGATGAATATATGCAATTATGTGGTTTTAGAAAATTCAAGAGCTTGGAAAAATTACTTTATTTCTGGTAATTGGATTATGGGAATGATTATGCTGCTTTATGAATCACTGTTAGTGTTGATGAGTATTATCTTCTTGTCTAAGTTGGAAAAGCACATAGTATAGTTGTACTGTAGCAACAGCATTAATGAAAACTTGAAGGTGGATATAGTAAAAATAGAGGATGTGTAGACCAGATTTCTTCACTTAGGCAGGGATTGAAGGAAGTCCTAGGGAAAATGGTGGTTTGGGAGGGATGTACAGTTTGTATTTAGAAAATCACCTGGTATGGAAGATAGGAAAGGCTTGCAGGAGCATATCAGGGCAAATTTAATGTTCACATGTTTGTCCACTGTTTATAGATGAAACTTATTGTAACATAAAAGAAGTAGGATGATTGTGTGGGGAACCATGGTAGAGCTGAACAAAGGTTACCACAATTGGAATGAATTACTGGTCTTTTTGATGTATTGAGGAGGATATTGAGAGCAAATGTGAATAAGAACTAAGGTTCTGCTTCTGAGAGAGGTAATTTGTCATGTAGTAGGTACTATTTAAATGAATAAGAAGCAGATGTTGCTAAACATTTAGTTTTTTAGGAGTAACGATCACTTAGGATGGTTGTGAGGGAAGCTGAAGGTGAGAGTAGGGTGATGCAAGTGAGAATTGGAGATGCGCTGAAAGTTATTGGGAGTAAAACGAATATGTGTCAGATATGCAAAACATTAACATGACAGAGTGTTTGTCTCAAATGTAATATTTGCATGTGAAATCCTTAAGAGATAGGTGATGTGACTGGAGTTGGAAGAATATAAGCTGTGAGAACTCAATAGGAAAGTACATAAGTGAACTTCTGTGAAGATGTTTGGGCATGTTAGATATTATAGCAAATGATAGGTTTGTAAAACTCTGTCATGGAGTGGTTGAAAGTGTAGTGAGAGATGGACAGATATGATGAGGGAATTGTTACAGTCTGAAAGTATTGCAGATGGTGTTTGATGATTGTATGTACTGGAAACATATTGTGAATGAGCGTTGATATTGGAATGTTATCTTTGCTTGAGAAATCAATTAATGTGCAAAGTAAATGACTAAAAAGTGATTTACTTATGAGAATGCCTGTGTTCCCTGTAACACACTAGACATCTTTAGAGGATATATTTAGATATTTGAAGATGCTTTATGCACTTACTTCACTCTGTGTGAATGGGAATAGAGTGAAAGATTATAAATTGATGCATAGGAAAAATATTTGCTCTTATTATAGATGATTGGGATAATGCATATCTCTGGATGTTATTAAGAACTTTTTAGTTTCATATTGATTACCATATCTTTTGGTAAGCTTTGTTGTTGCTGGATTAATACATAGTCCTATCTTTGTATTATTCTGTAGGTTTACGTAACAATAGTACAAAAGTTACATAAAGTATATTTTTACAAGATATATAAGAATAATTGATTTTTACCAATAATTGCACATGGGGAGGAAGTTTATACTCATGGTGCATCATCACTTACTGGTAATCTCTAATTTAGATTGCAGTATTTTGAAATTAAAGTTGCAATCTATAGTTTGCTCAGCAGTTAGTTTATTCCACCCATTATTAGAAAGTTATATGATAATGTCTCTCATTATTTATGCATTATGATACGTAGCACACTTACACAGAACATCTTGACATTACATCATCCATAAAGTACCTGAATTATGGTGAAAAAGAATTAAAAAGAGAGAAAAAGAAATAAACTAATCATTAAGTGTGTGGTGGCTGCCAGCTGAATGCCTCATTACTTATATATGAATTTTCAGCCAGTCATAGCGTAGGGGTTGCACATTGTGGAGCTTGAGTGCTGTTTCCTGGTTGGGAGAGTGTTAATGAAGTGCCTGGAACCTTCAAACTTTTTTTTTTCTTTTTCTTTTTTGCCAGTGGGAAAACCATGTTTAGGGAGGATGTTTTCCCAGTCATCCTCTCCATTGGTACATCAGTGAATTTTATTCTGTGTATGATTGAATTTTATGAATGTGACCTACGTAATGCACAGCCTTAATTGTAACATCATTGTTGTGCTTAATTTTTTGGGAATGAAGATGCATGTGAAATGCAATTCAAATATCTTAGACATGTCTAAAACATTGATATGAAGTTTTGTAGAGAACTGTTCATATACATATGTGCTTTTCAGTCCTCTGAGAATTGTTCACATTCTCTTTGATGAATTTAGGAATGCAGGCTTTGTATATGATTGAAACTTACTGAAAGTGCTTGATTTTTCTTGTAGATTGCATCATTACTTCATTGACATGATTTTGTTATTCATCTCCTTCCAAAAGGTTCCTCATCTTTCATTTGCCTTTTTTCTCAACCCCTTCCCTTTCCTCCTGACCTTCTAGTGCAGCTTCATATACATTTCCTGTTATTCACCATCCTTCCTTGCAGATACTACTCATACTCCTTTCAGCTTTTTCACTAGCTAGTTAAATTCCTCATTCCACCACTTATACCCAAATCCCTCCTTCTGTATGCCACACTCTTCCATACATGTAAGCATTGCTCTCCTGAATATATTTCCTTCCGCTCCATTCCTTCTCCTCATGTTTTCAATTAAGCAGAAGATGAAGTAGATTCAAAAGAAGTGGAAAATGTATTTTTGAGTTATCATATGAGTGCATTTTTTACTTATGCTCAGTAATGTTTTCCATATAAACCACATATAAGTAGTTCAGGAAGTTATCATTTCCCTCCGTAATGATAATTACCATCCTATTTTAGATCACTTGTATTCCATTAGATAATGGAAGACTTCTTATACCAAGATTCAATAATGATATTTACTTAAAAATGATGATTACAATACTCAAATATACTCAGATCCACTAGACTTTCACAAAAGGTTCCTAGAGTCTTGTCATTTTTTCTGTAATAGTAGTTGCACCCTCTCATGAGATGATGCTTGTTCATTATTAATGAAGATTTGGTTTCACTGCTGCAAATGAACAAGATAGGATTTGCATTACCTTATATTCATACATGTGAAAAAATTTTTGGTTTTGTGGTCTTAAGGCAAATTATGATGCTGAGAAGAACTTGAAGAAATTCTGGGTTGTTGTGTATTTGTAATTTGCTCTGACAGGAAACTCTAATGGTTGACAAGTAATGAAAAAAAAATTCATTTGTGTCTTTTTGCTTGGGAATTTATGGCGAAGGGTCCATTCCACTAAATGAAATACAAAGAGAGCCTGTGCTGAGAAATAATGTGTTTATACAGTCTCTTGCTGCAGACATATTCTTATATTAAAAGAACAGCAGTTTAGCCAGTTACATTTCATATCATTTTAGAATGAATTTGTTTCTTCTATCTGGTGGCTGGTGAAAATATGATTTTTCCTGATAGCTACTGCTTTTGGTATTGACTCATGTATCTTCATAATAGGTGTATAGTGCAATTGATAATGCCACTGATAAGTCTTGAATCTTAATTGCTGTATAAAGTGAGACCTCTAAATAGATTTTGTGCAAAGTTGCATTCTTACTGATTTTCATAGGTCTGTGGTCACATTATACTTCCAGGTTCAAGCATTGCCATTCATTCCGTGTTATATTTCTTCTCACAGAGATGGGTCTTAATCATGTCGTTATTTAATGATATTTATATTTTTTTTTTGAAGATCAGCATAGCAGAAAACTGTTTTCTTTTTATGAAAATTTTATTTACTGTTTATCAGTGCCTTCAAAGCTAAATTGTATTAGTCATTAATTGCTTGCTGATCCTTTGTAAGTAATTTAGTAGTTTTTACCATGGATTAATTTTCTTCATGTCTGAGCATTAAAAGAATATTTTTTTTCATTATAAGTTCAGTATTAGATATTGCAACTTTGTGTATACCTGTAGTTATAGTAAACTACATGTATAGGGATGGTGAAATAGCAGTGCTGTATTATAAGATGTTAAGTTACATGGTAATAGATTATATCTTCTAGCAGTACAGTCTAGTTGCAGAGAAATTATGCACACATGCACTCTCCAAAATATGCATTTAGCATAGAGCCAATACAGCTGTTCATCCTTCCCTTTTAGGTTGGGCTATAAGTTAATACAAAGATAGTGATAACAAATGTGTACTTACAAATAACAAATGTGTACTTACAAATGTAGCTGCCCTGAAACTGGCAGACCCTGGTTTGACTCTTAGAGTCATGGTTGCCAAAGTAGGTGCCTTCTCTTTGATGTTTTAAAGATTCCTAGATTGAGCCACCCAAAACTTTCAGACCTAACATCTAAAAGACAGAAACATTAGTATAAAGTAAAATACAAGTGATGATTACACTTAACCCAACACTTTCAAACCTAACATTTAAGAGATGGGGAAACATTACAGTTTTCTTCCTTTAGGATACAAAGAGTGATTATATTTACACAGTTGAAAATATAGCAAATGCATTTACTGCATGCATGAAGACACTGATGTAGATTTTTATTAGATTGTTTATAGTTACATGCACTTTATACTTCTTCATGAATGACTTCTGAAATAAGTTTACATAGCAATTGGGTTTGTGTTGTATTTTATTTTGCTGTATTCTAATTATGAAAGAACTTTTTTTATTTCTACTTAGTAAGGTTTCAAGTTTGTAAATGAACAACTGTTAAGTTGACTTCTTGTGAACGTGGAAAATACTTTAATTTTGGTCTTTCTTGGTCATACTTTATAGGTATTGGTATTCTCATGACTTGAGAAGCTAATTATAAGCTGAGAAAGTTTTTAATAACTATACAGCACTTGGCAGGATGTGTTACTTTGTTGCCCCTTGGTACTGCTGAATTAGATGATATTCGCAAAGTGTGTGAAAAAAATTTAATGGCCACTTAGATAAAGCCAAAGGCTGTGGATGATTTGTTTCCAGCATGTGCCAGGAACAGTCAAAGATTAGGTTTGAGAAATTAATAACAAGTCCACCGGAAGAACTTGCTGATCATTGGTCACTTTTTGTTTTAGGTGGCAATGGTGGCATCAGTAAGACCAGAGGAAGATAGAGCAGCTGCATCTACCAGGGTTTATAGCCATAACCCTAGTACCTCCTCCACCCCAGTCTGCCCTTACTGCAACAAGTCTTCCTTCTACTCTCCAAGGGATCTGGAGCGCCACATTCGTGTCCATACGGGAGAGAAGCCATACAAATGTCCTCACTGTAATTACCGAGCAAGGTTAAAGGCACACATGAAATCTCACTTGTTACGAAAACATGAAGGACACATGAATAGTGGTGGAATAGGATTAATTTCTTCAAATGAACAGCAGTATAACTAAGATAGAGGTGGCAACTAAACAAGTTGAGTTTTATCAGCTGGCAGTAAATGTGAAAAACTACAAAATACATCTGATGATGCAAGATGATTTTGAGGTAGCAGTTCATTGGTAGTCTTTGAATAGTCAAAGAATTTGTAAAGTTACTGTTCAATAAAAACTTTAATACTGTATAATGACTTGTTTAACTTGTGTATTGTCATCATTAGGTAATTCAGCCTTTGAATGGTGTAAAAGCAAATCCTTTTAATTTTTCACTATGCTTTTAAATGAATCATTGTTTTTCTTCAAGAATCCCAATAGAAAACTTTTGAAGTTTACGAAACAGCACGATATAACAAATGTAACTTTGCTTTCTGGAAACTATGACTTGATGTGGGTTTACTGCATTCATAGCTCAAGCACTTTGGATCAGTCTTCGATATCTGCCAGTGTTGGTAACATGACGAGTGTAAGTAACCACTTAAATGTTCTCTTATTGATTTAGAAGACCTGGATTAGCTGAGCCCCTTTCTCTCAAGAAATCTCATCTAAGATCTAACTAAAAGAGACTTACTTATCCACATTTATTGGGACAAAGGATATGATAGGTTTGTGGATATTGCAGGTAAGATAGAAATGTCAAACCTGTCATATTTCTCATTCAGTTATTAGTAGAAAATTTTCACACAAACATGTATGTCTGGACCTGCATCAAATACCTTATGATAGTCTAAAAAGACAAAATCTACTCCTCCATTTCTTATGTCTACAAAAGTGCTCACTTTAGAAGTCTAGAGGATTTGGTACACATGATCTCTTACCTCTGAACATATTCCTCTTCGTGTTTAGGTAATTCTTCTGTTTCAAGTATTTTGTCTGATTATCTCTTCCAGCATTTTGTGGACCACACTAATCTGAGATTGGTCTTTAATTGAATGTATTTTTCTTGTCTCCTTTCTTAAGAATAGTTTTGATATTTGCTTCTTTTTCTTTTCAAAATAGTTTTTGAACAACACCTCAAGTAGCCTGTCATGTGTTTCTTCATTTCTTTCTTTTTTCTTTCAAACTATTCGCCATTTCCCGCATTAGCGAGGTAGCGTTAAGAACAGAGGACTGGGCCTTTGAGGGAATACCCTCACCTGGCCCAATTCTCTGTTCCTTCTTTTGGAAAATTAAAAAAAAACGAGAGGGGAGGATTTCCAGCCCCCCGCTCCCTCCCCTTTTAGTCGCCTTCTACGACACGCAGGGAATACGTGGGAAGTATTCTTTCTCCCCTATCCCCATACTTCATGATTATATATGGTGGAATTCTAATATGTCCATGCACATTATTATATGTATGAGAGATCTAAAGATGGTGTACTGAAATACTATGGATACAAGGAGAGGATGAATAGGGGAACCATGACCGAGGAGGGTATACATGTCAGAAGTAGGAGGAACAAGGAAGAGGGGGAAACCAAGGAGAAGATTGAAGAATGGAGTGAAAAACGTTTGAGCATTTGGGACCTGAACATGCAGGGGGATGTGAGGCAAGCAAAGGATAGACCGATTTGAAGTGATGTGGTATACAGGAAGCAACATGCTGTCAGTAGGTTGAACTAGGGCCTAGGAAGCAGTCAGGAAAAACAACAAAGTCTGTGGGGCCTGGTTTTGGATAGGAGGCTATATTTCAGTGCTTTATACTGTACATGACAGTTGATATGAGTAAATGATGCTGTTCTTCATTTGTTCTTGGTGTTATATATATATATATATATATATATATATATATATATTTTTTTTTTTTTTTTTTTTTTTTTTTTTTTTTTTTTTTTGCTGGGGCTAAGGGAGGAAGAATACTTCCCACATATTCCCTGCATGTTTTAAAAAGCAACTAAAAGAGAAAAGAGGAGGGAGCTGGAAATTCTCCCCTTCAGTTTTTACTTTTCCAAAAGGAACAGAGAAGGGGGCCAGATAAGGATTTTCCTTCCTAGGCTCAATCCTCTGTTCTTAATGCTACCTCGCTAATGCGGGAAATGGCAAATATGTATGGAAAAAAATATATGAATATATAAATAGATATGAATATATATAGGTAGATATAAATCAATAGAGCATTCAACTGTTCCCTTGTACATCTTCACACAAAAGATCCTTACCAGTACCTTCCACATTAATGACAATGAAAATGGTTAATCAACTTCAAAGCAGGCCACCAAGCAAGTCATTCACAAAATCATAGAACTCTGCAATGGAGTTCTCCAAAGAGTCTTTTTTTCCTCCAACCCTCTTCAATCTCTTCCTATTTGACCTTCCATCACTTCTCACAGATCACAGTGTGAAAGTCATCTCGCATGCAGATGATCTAATAATGACATCACAGCACCCCCAACAAATATAACATTGACAAAATAGAAATAGAATGGAATAACCCATCAAGCAGTAAAGAACCAAAGCACTAAAGAACTAGCCTCCTAACTCATTCTTAAACTCCACCCCAGCAGACATAAACCTATTAGGAGCAACACTTCTCAGACAAACATGAGTCACACTTTCCCATATATTCCTGTTTAAGATGACACTGTTGGTGAAAAGTTAGTTTAGTATGCTGTATCATCATCATCAGATGAAACTACATTCTCATCAAAGAACCTTTTAACTTCATCCTATCCTCGCTATGAGTGTAGTGCAGCTTTGGAGATTAGAGTACAGTCTAGTCAAAGAATATATCACTCCAAAGGAGTCCATCCTTTCCCTGCTGCTGATAGTAGTGTAACTTTGAAGCTGCAGGAGTTTCTGGAGAAGGGGCCTTTGGGTTTATATAAGAGTTACAATGATAATAGTAATGATAATGATAATAATGTTAGTAATGATAATGATAAAGAAAAAAAATGGTAAAATGCATATATGAATACATGTATGGCTGTTAACAACACACTAAAATGCATATATGAATACATGTATAACTGTTAACAGCACACCAAAATGCATAGCTTAGTTCTGGTCTGATATACATAAGTTTTGATTAATTTGCATCACCTTATATGTGTACATGAATATGATTCCAACATTTGCAAGCAAATAATTTTTCTGCTTAACTTCCCAATATGGAGTTCTCGCAACAAGTTAAGCATGATGTCATCTCCCAAGTCTCACACACAAATTCTTGTTGCTTATTTCTGGAAAGAAAATAATAACTCTCTGGCTTTGTAGTGACTGTAGCATCATACGCGAACACAATCAGGTAAGAGTCAAGGTCATTTGGCAAGTCTTTTGTACAAATCAAGATGAGCATTGGTCTCAAGACCAAACCTTATGGCAAATTGTTGACCAGAGCCCATTTTGAGAATGTTCATCTCCTTTGCTCCCTTCTACTGAAGTAGTCTCCTGACCAAAGAAGGAGTCTTCTTCTTTCTTGCCAGAATGGCTGACTTTCGAACCAACTGCCTGTACATCACAGTGTATTGTCATATGTTCTCTGGCAGTCCAAAAACAGTCTACCTGCACATCTGTTTTGTCTAATTTGGGGTTAACTCTGTCACTGAAGTCTATGATTTGTTATTCCTGACCTCATTTTCCTGAATAAGTGTTCCATACTTAAAATTTTATCCTTTTCAAATGGTCAACTATTTGCTTTCTTACTATTTTTTCCAATGTTACCAACCATACTTACTGTGGAGTCTGGTCTGTAATTCAGTATAATTTCATAACACCGTATCTCTTCTTCAAGATAGGCATGATGTTTACCCTCTTCCACTTCTTTGGTATGATACTCCACTGACAATGAACAATATTTTGAATGGCCAGTTAAAGAGTTTCTGCACACTCCTTTAGCATTTATAGAGACTTCATCAGGTCCATGACTCCATTATGGGTCAAGACATTTTCATAGCCCAATTGTCTTTTCCTGTAATTCAGTGCTTTCCAAGACTTCTCCATCCCATCTCACTGGTTCTTGAGCTGTGGTGTCTTTTACAGTGAAAACATGTTTGAACTTATCATTTATGTCCTCACTTATTTCTTTTTCATCCTCAACATTTTGTACTTCCAAATGTGTGTATGTGCACTATTATGTGTTTGTGCATATGGGCAGGGAGCTTTACGCTCAAAGGGCCCCACCCCTTATCCTTGAGATTTTATCTAGTAAACTTGAATTTTTCAGTGCTGCTTGCAGTTATTTCTTCTGTGCTTAGCTGTTCCTCATTCAACAACTTTGTTAATGAAGTAGTGATTGCTCATGTTCCATTGTACTTTGTTCTTGCCAGACTTTTAGTTGTGCTCTCTTGCTTTGGATTCTCTTAAACTTTGAAGAACTGTTCTGTGTTACAGTTGTTTTGGCCACTGAAGAAAGTATATGTGCTTTTCATGTCTCCCTTTGGTCTCTATTTTTTACAGTGAACATTTTGAGAGTTTCCCTCATATTTTAGTAATTCATTCCAATCATTGTTGTTGTCACTGTTTGGGCACTTCCCAGCAGTTCTTTATAATTCCTCAGGTGAGAAAACTAAACTGTTGCAGTATATCCTAATTTGGACTCTAAACATCCCAGAGTCCTTGTATTCAAGGGCAGTTTTGATGATGACCAAAATCTAGTTTGCCCCATTTCATGATATTTTTGATATGATGATTTGATAATGAGCTTAACATGATATGGAATCTCAGATCACTTTCAGTCTGAGACTTGTACTTTGTCTTCCCTACATGTACTTAAAGGCAGATTTGATGAGCAAAATTAAGTTTGCCATATTTTATGATCCTTTTCACATGATGTTCTGGTTAGAAGTATGGCATAATACATACTCATAGGTCCCTTTCATAGTGCAACTAGTGCATTTTTTGTCCCTCGTTATGGCACCGTGTGTTTGTTCAAATTTATGCAATACGTATAAATCTAGTTGTTGTGGAACATTTCTCTCATTTGCAAGTAATTCAAACATTAGAATTACAGAAAAATGGAAATATGTTAGTGTTATTTGTATTCAGGCCCAAATTTCTTTTATTAATCAAAATTGTGGTTCATCTTACTCATAAATTATTTCATTAAACACTGATGAAAGTAGAAGTTTTTGCTTAATATCAATTATTTTCATAACGATTTGGTCATTTTTCAAAAGCCTTTGATTCAACAAGCGTGATTTTATGCAGATCACTTACGTATTGACATATTGTAGAGTATCTGATAATAACTTTTTGTTTCAGGTTTCTACAGGTGGCATGGGTAACCAGGAACCAATCCATAATCCCAGTCTTCAGTATATTCACCCTGATTCCAGAGACCCACAGAAGAATCATGCTTGCACATTCTGTTGTAAAGCATTCAATTGTCGACAGAAGCTAGAGGCACATTTAAGAACGCATACAGGAGAGAAACCATTTGCCTGTCATTATTGCCCATACCGTAGTGCACAAAAAGGCAATTTACAGTTGCACATTAGGACGCATACAGGCGAAGAGCCATTTGTCTGCCCCCACTGCCCTTACCGTACTAAAAACCAAAGTAACCTTAATACTCATCTTCGTAACAAACACCAGAGTCCAAAAACAAGTCCAGCAACTAGTTTTATGGAGAGACAGTAAGGTGGGACACTTTATTTACCAACAGGGATTGCATAGGGCATCGTGATTATCATACTGACTTTTTTAATACTGTTCCAAAATTTTTCAAATTAGGCAAGGGTTTACAGATATATCTAATATTGTTCCTAATTGTGTAGTGTACCTACATTTATAATGTGAATCAGAATAATAATATGCTTATATAGCTAGCTTGAATGTTTACTTGAAATATATATATTATACATTTTTCAATTGGGAAAAGATTGAAGCTTTGGAAATCTAATTAACTTGATGTTTTAATAAAGATACATGCACCTTAGTCAATATGCAAAATGTAAATCTAAATGTTATTTTCGTCTATTCAGTAAAGCATTCAGTGGTAGGTGTCTTATGAAATGATTAGTGATTGTAGCTCTATCTCAATCATACTTGATTTTAAATGTAAAATCATTCTATCATACGGAATATTTATAATCGTATGATAAAGTATTTTGCCTTTGTTAAACTGGGACTTACCAAGCAACCCTTTCCCCATCGTAATGTGATCTAGTCATTATCACAGCTTGGACAAGACTAATAGATCAGCCTTGTGGGGACTCAAACTTACCCAAGCAGGGCAGAAAGTGGCTGTGCCAGAAGCTAATTAAAAGCCAGAATTTCCTACCACAACCTTTGTGAGTACCTAGGAAGTTAACTGCTGTCCTAATAATCAGAAAGTAGTTCAGTGGTGAAAGGGGATAGGTATTCCTCTATGTAGCCACTTGCATGTGGTTTGGCATGCTTACTTCTTTTTTCAGGTAAATGTACATAGAGGCTAACACATAAAGTAATGCAAGACTACAGCAAGTGGTGCAAGGCCTTAGTGACCCATGCCTGTCATATAACAGTTGATTTACTCTAGGATTGACTGATGTTATATTGTGCACAAAATCATTGGTTCACAACCAAGACTCAGATAGTGAAAGGATTGTGTGACATATGCCTGGCATGTGAAGACTGGTGTTCTGCAGTACTAGGATCAATATATTTCACAGACATTCTGAGCACATAGTATGGCTCCAGTCTGTGAAATGAGGATAAGTGAGCTGGAACAAAAAAATTGGATATGTATACATTTGCCTTGTAAATAAAAAGTCAGTTTTTAGCATGTGTATTGATATCCTTACGAAGAATATGATGATTTCTTGAGAAAATAATGAAATTACTTTTAATAACTGATAGTTAACAGGTAGCAGATGGGAATGGACCATGCTCACACAAGACATTTCAGGACATGAATCTTTATGTACCTTGATAAAAGTAAGGATATCTACTTCAACATTAAGAAATGAAATCATAGTTTTGTCACCCATCTATGTTATAGCAGTTGTAACGTATGTGACTTAAAGGTAAAATAGTTCATCTTTTATGCAGTACTTGGGGCAACCATTTATGAATGTAATATTTGGGACAATAACTTTTTTTTATATGTATGTTTGTTGGTTTATATGTTTTAAGCCGTGAGTAACAAATACAATATTTACCATTTCATCATGCCTTTTATGAAAATATTTTGCTTTCTCATAGTCAAGATAAGTGGAAATTTTAATGATGTCTGTTTCTTTAAAGATTTTATACATTTATGAAATCTTTCACTTAAGATTAATGTTGCAAATATTCCTTGGCCTAAATAGGTAGTCATACAGCATTTCATCAGAATATTCTATGGATATTTTCCTACAGCTAGCATTTGTCCACTTTTCATCATCAAGACATCAGTCAGCTTAATGACATGTTATACATTAGTCCATACCCATACTTGGGAATGTCATGCTTGGTTGATGAGTACAGTTGTTTTTATGAAACAACATTTATGCTACCTGCCCTGTGCTTTACCTAAAAACATAATTGCCTTCAGTTCAATTATCTACCTCTAAACTGGCATTCTTCGGTTTGGAACCTGAAACACAAGACAAATTTGGCAGTTGTGAATTTTAAGATTATCCAAGGTGAGGAGCAACAGGCTGAATTTTGCAATGATTTCTTGATTAGATCAATATGGGGAATGTAATTTCCATTTCCATTTCCATGCAGGTGCAAAGCCATTCAGCAAGATTTAAGGTCTTAGACCTAAACCTAGATGCAATTAAAGGAACTGTCTAAGGAAATTGTTCTGAGCACTGAAATATATCTTAAAAAAAGTTGTGCTTGAATAGGAACAGTGTTAAGGACAAGATGATATTTTTTTTTATACCTGGTCACTGTTTCTCACATTAGCGAGGCAGCAAAGATAGATGTGATAAGTGAAATTATGAAAAATTTTGGTGGAAGGGAGGATATTTTCCATATTCTGATAGAGGGCTAATCCAAGAACATGAATGTCTTTAAGAGACTTCTAGAGTGGACATTCATCCAATGTCTAAAAGGAAATTATTCAAATTTCACTTGAATAGCACTGGAATACTGTAACGTAAAATATTCTTGCCTTGTCCACATTATCCAATTCAGTTTACTCCTTTCCAACCATCCATACATTTTAACCTCCCACTCTGTTTCTATCCAATGGATTTTTTTTAAAGGGCTTGAATATTTAGGAGAGTGAGAGGTGTTCATGGGATATTATGAACTGGGTAAAATGCTGTAAGTTGGGTGAACCTGAGCATATGAAGTAGTCAAGTTCAACAGGGGAATAATGTGTGTAGCTTGTCTTTCATTACATTTTAAAGATATCTAGAGAGTGGACACCTGCAAAGGAGACCATTGAGAAGGCTAGAGTGGACATCTGCAAATGAGACCATTGTCCTTTTATTCATGATGCCACCTAACTAAGGCAGGAGAGTTAATTAGGTATGAAAAAGAAATAAGATTCCTCCATAAAGTAACTCTTTCCTTATAGCACTTGGGGTTATCTTGAGATTTATTAAATGACCCATCCTGTCCAAACATATGACAAAAGTGGAGTCAAATTATAGCCAAGCATATTTTTATGAGTTAAAGAGACACATGAGTGAAATGGAATGCTTTTATTGTTGGAATAATTCCCTTTGGGATAGTTGCATAGTTGACTGTAGAAATTATGGTAAGTAATAGTCATTTGGTTCCATGAGGACTAGGATTCTAATTATCTCCATCCATCACTATTCATGAGCCTTAAAGAACCTACCAAACAAGTGAAGATAGATATGATTATAGAAAATTAATACCTTAGTGTCTGTGGTGAATAAGTAATAAATTAATGTAATAGTGATGCAGCAAATCTTGAATAAGGATTTCTGCTTTATGTAGGACATTTCTCAGAATAGTTCATACCTATTCATTCTATGGTGGAAAGCAACATTAGCATGAAGGCTTACAATGACTTCAGAATCAATTGAACGCATTTCCAATTTCAACTTACGACTGACACTATGTTACTAATTAACAGTTCTTAAGTTTCTATACATCAGGCATTTTTTAATATTTTCCCCTCCAGCATATTTAAAGTCAATGAAATGATTATTGTGTTCAGCAAATTTGGCTATATTACGTATATGTATATTCCTGTAAGTACTTCCAGAAGACAGAAATTTATGTAATGTCCTGTCTTTTTCAGTCTTGCATTTCTATTTACTTTTCACATTCATACATATAAGCAAAGTTTCGTTTTGTATCAAATGATAAATATAATGTTACTTACTAAGAGATAATTCATATTTTTCCTCTATTTACCTATACAAAGATTATTTTTAATGAAGACTCTATAACATTTGCAACTAGTAATTCATTTGATATTGTGTGTGTAATTTAATATTCATATATCAAAAAGCTGTATTTCTGATTACATATATTTTTTTCTATTTTCAGTTGAAGTCATTGGCCACAAGACATCAGCAAGTTACTTCCAGTGGAACAGAGGAGCAGACAGACAATGGAAGGTCAAGGGGGCAGTTTTGCTGCCAGTTTTGCTCAAAATCTTTTGGGTACAGCAATGATTTAGAGCGTCACATCAGAATCCACACTGGAGAGAAACCTTTTGCTTGTCCATATTGCCCATATCGTGCTACAGTGAAAGGAAACCTGAGTCAACACATTAGAACTCATACTGGAGAGGAGCCTTTTGCATGCTCATATTGTTCTTACCGTGCAAAGACTAGCAGTAACCTTAAGACCCATGTTTTTCATAAGCATCATTCACCAAACCAAAAAATAGTTCCTTGAATTGTTAGTTGTAACATTTAGTATGTAGTTACAGAATTTCTTTTGAACTTCATATATACATAGCAAAACAGTAAATCAAATTATATATAAATTATATGTGATTGCAACATATCATTATAATTCATTAGAGAAAAGATCAAAAGCCAAGATGACTGATAACTCTAAGTTCATTGAAATACTATGGATATAACATTGAAAGAACACTAAACATAATAGTTGTGGATTGTCATCTATATGTCAGATCACTTGCATTTTTCTTTACACTCTAATTCTCCAATTGAAAAAAAATCCTTATTAGATTATATTAAGGTGTTAAGTAAGGCTTGTACTCTGGAACTTGGTTACACCCCACTTACTGAGATAATTCATTGTGCTTAAAGTGAATTAGGGGTTGATTTATTGTGAATTTTTATAGCATAGTCCTATGTATACAAGTTTTTTAGGTTTATATACTATTATGAAGTTCACTCAGCTTGAGTGAAATCTAAAGATTATGGGTTTATTCAAGAGCTTTGTCAATTGTTGATGCATCAACTGTGTTCACCCAGCGGGATCTCCAACTTCAGAAATTTCTATTTAGAGTTACTACTTTTCATTTACAGGTTGATAAATTGCCTGCATAGTTTGCCAAAGTCACTGCCAAATAGCCAAATATATTGCATAGATAATCATATTGATTTAAAGTACAGTATTAACACATTCATCCATACATTTATATTTTCCTAATACTGTATCTGAAGACCCCATCCATAATATTGTCAGATTTATAATGAAGACCATCAAATTCTCATAAACTTCATGATTCAATGAAAAATCATCACCTTTGCTAAGGATATCATAATTACTCCAAATGTTGATTCTTTTTTAAAAATCACCTTCCAAGGAGATCCTAAGATTTAAGTTTCCATTTATTTACTGTAATTATAACTTTGCTGATAAGGAGAATTGAGAGTATGAATAGAAGATAATATAAATTCTCTGTCAAAAGAAGTGTTTTCCCCAGAATTTGATGCTTTCTTACATAACTTTCATGTGATGTATTGTGTGCTTGCATTGTAAAAGTGCATCACAAGAAATCTTACATCCCTTAGTCTCCTAAAGTGATGATGAAATTAGGATTCCTAATATTTTATTTGTATGTGAATTTTTGTATGGTTTCATACTTTTTCAGTAATATCATATCTTGTGACAGAACAGATTTACAGCACTCTACAACAACTTTAATCCTATTCCTAGCTATCTAGAATTTTGAAAGATTAATCTTTATTATTTTGTTCTACATGAAAATGTGCTTTAGTGTGAAGTATCACTTGTTATTCTTGCACAAAAATTTATCAAAAACTTAAGAACGTGCGCAGTGGCAGTATCATAACCCGTGAAGTTGTATGATGCATCAAAGCTGTGTGTATTGATGAAGAAAAAAAAAAAAGAGCACAGTAGAAAGGGTTAGCTGTCACAGACTAAGTAGCAAAATCCAGACCATTTTACTTGCAATGACCTTGTTATTGCATCCTTTTGAGGGTGAAACCATTAGGGTGGGTATACCTATGATTCCCAGGTAACTACTTTAATCTTTTATTTTGTAAGTAGTTATATAGTCAGCTTTCTAATTTTCACTTTTTAGTAGTATATTTTCCTTGTTATTCATTGAAATTTCTTTTAGGGTATTTTATGCTAGAAGACTTTTTTTTATGGAAGATAAATGTATTTTTGCTTGAATCTCTCAAGGAAAATGAGTGCCGTGTTGATCTAAAAAGCCACTGCTAGTGTCACCTAAGCACACATTGAGCTTGGTTTGCCACCAGCCAGTGGTTCTTGTGGGTAGAGACAGAAGGCACCTAAGCAGCAGAAAGGTCTTATTGGCAGAAATAGGCACACATTGAGTGCGATTTGCCACAGGCCAGTGGCTCCTTGTGGGTAGAGACAGAGGGCACCTAAGCAGCAGAAAGGTCTTATCGACAGAAATAGATATACGAAAGGAGGTTAGAATCCTTCAGTGTCATTGGCATGAAAGAAAAAGTGGAGAGAGGAAACTGAATGATGAGTTTCAAGGATGGACAGTTAGTACTTAGAGCATGGTGCATTTCGTAGGTAAGGGAAACTGGGAAGGATTAGGAAGGGAGCTGTGTTGTCAAGCTGTTATAAGATTATATAGGGAAGGCTAAGGATTTTAGGATAGTGTTTATAAGATATGGATAAGTAATTTATAGCATTTTTAGGATGGACTGCATGGTTTTTGAGAATAAACATATGTTTATGCTCATAAAGATAGAGAAAAAAAGTAGATAAAGCTAAGATTAGAATATTTTATAAGTGGTTAGAAGAAAGTATATGAAATTTTAAGGCAGAAATTTTTGCCAAGGGACATGAATGCAAAAGTGGGCAATTAGAAAGTGGAAGGTACTGTAGGTGGATGAGTACCAGGTGTGAATACAAATAGGGAATTTCTAGTGGACTTTTGAGGTTAGAGTACCTGAAAAAGGCATGGGAAATGAGCTTTTTGCAGAGACACAAATGAAGATGATGTTATATGTTTCTTCTTTAAGAAATATCATGATATGGGTGGCATGAAAGTGAAAAGGGGAAGAGAGAGAAGTGCCAATGTGGTAGAGTAAGGAAGTAATGAAGGAAAATGAAGTGGTGACTTTGTAATGCCATACTGAATGAACAAAATCAGTGAGTTGCAGTGTGAGGAAGGATGAATGATTAACTGTTGGAAGAGGTGAGAATATTTGATTATTAAAATTTTGTTCACTGCTATTGTGGCATAGTGAAAGGAGATGTGAAGGAATGAGCAGCCCAAATGAAGAAGATAACTGTATCCATGGGGAGAATTATGAAAGGTTAAAACATGATGAGTGAAAATAAGTAGGCAGCATTAATCTGCCATTGCTAATCTACAGGTGTGAAATACTGACATTGTATGAGAAGACACTTCAAGGATTCAAATTGCTGGAATGAGCTGTCTGAGGGGTGCTTGCAATGTTAGTAGATGGGATGGAATAGCAATGGTAAATTGTGTAAGAGATTTGTGATGTCAGAGAGAAGAAAAGATGGATGTGGTGTCCTAGACTGGTTTGAGAAATGGAGGTCAAGATTTGAAAATCCATAATTTTTGAGACCAAACAATACACGGATTTTTCAGTTCTCCTGACATTAGTTAGACCTGTATCTTGAAATGGTTTGATCATGCATATGGAAAGATTGGTGATGAAAATGTATATGAATGAGGGGAAGACAGCCAGCATCCTTAGACAAGAAAGTGAGGGGATGGGACCCCGTTGGGTGTGAGGGGTAGGAAGAATACTAAGGAGGTATGTTTTGATAGATCAGCCTGGAGACTTTTCTGCTGTGACCACCTATTTTGGGGAAAGATCACAAGGAGAACAAGACATTGCAGATATATTTGTATAGAATAGAAGAGAATTTCCATTTCTTTTTAGTTGTACACTCAAAATTGATTTATCTTCTTGTACTACATGAAACATATCTTCCACAAAACTATTTATAAGTACATGATAGGATAAGCAAGTTAGATTTTTAATGTATTCAGCCTAATAACTGACTGTATACTCCATACTGTAATTCATAATAAAGATGACCTGTACATGCAAGGTATTTATGAGAATTAGAATGGTTACTCTGTAGATTTTTATACAAGGAAATACCTTTTGACTTTGTTTACATAAATTGATACTGCTTCCCTGATAGTTAGGCTCTTAAAAAAGTAGGTTTTAATGTACAGAAAGAAAAACAATTTCCCTACATAAGGCAGAGCCACATGAGCATCAGGGAGAGCACTTGCTTACCAGGGGTTAGTTCACTCTTTTACCCCAAAAGAGGATGTGTCCATCAGTACTACTTCCTTTTTAATATACTTAAGGCCACTAATGCTCATTCATAAAGACACCATGACATCATTAGCATGGAGCTGCAGGGGATCACATATGATACACTACTCTCTTTAGTCTGTGCCTTAGTCCTGTTACTCTAAAGGTTAAAGAAAAATGATTTTTGAGAGGGTGAGGGAGAGGAATAAAGGGACAGGTGTAATGAAATAGATTTTCAAAGGGCTCTGCCTATAATAGGGAAATGGTATTCCTATTCCAAACGTACATCTTGACCTTCACACTTATCCCTATGAGGATCAGAGAGCATACAACATGGTGGACGTGGAACTTTTCCAGAAATTTAACCCAGATTGAAGCAGAAGTATCATTATCAAATGTATTTATCAAATGCCATAGACTGTTTTATTAATCTCATCTACTGAGAGATTCCTTAAAAAGATTGAAGTAGAAACCAATTTCTGTACATTATGGGATCTATTAATTATCCCTGGTGAAAGAAGGACTATTTTCTTGATTCATCACGAAATGTTCCTTGCTGACAAAGGCTAAAGGAGCCTGGATGAACAAACAAGCATTTTCCTGTGTAATCCAATCTTTTGTCTTGAGACAAAGCAAGATGTTGGAAAAAAAATTTTCAGACATGTCCGAGTTCCTTTATTCCTAGATTTAACTCATTTTTAACAGTAAGTTGTAGGTTAAGGTTTGGGTCTCCTTGGAAAAAAAAAGGATCTCAGCCTATACTAGAAAGGACTAGAAACATTCATATAAAATCTCACACAAAAAAGTTCCTTTAGTATACTTTTTATACAATGATATGGTTTTCCTGGCTTTATTCTTAAAGGAATGCCAGAGAAAAACTCCAGATACAATGTCTTAGTGATTAGCTATTCTTCTGGTTCTTTTAGATAAGCTTGAAAAGATTTTCATACAGTTTGGTAGTATCTCTGAGAGGAACATATGAGCATTATGTAAAAAAAATGTTCTTTGTTAAGTATTTACCATGTGTATTTACCCGTGTGTGTGATGATTTTAAAACAACTATTTGATGCTGGATTTATCCTTGAAAGTGGTGACTTTTTAAAAGACTCAGGGGATTCTGAATGGAGGAAATGGTACTCCTGCATTAGACTCATATTGGAAGTATTTTATCCACCTTGGGGCAGTAAAGTCATTAAAACCTAGAAATTCTTTAATTTGACATTTGCTTTCTCTAGGATAGTTAGCAGAAGAGAAAGATAGATTGTGTAACCAATTAATCTAATGTGTGGTTGTGTTATTGACCCTCACAGCCTTTGAATAAATAGCTAAAGAAACATAAGTCAGAAGGATATTGTCCTTCATGGCAATGAGATGTACTTGAGAATTTACATGTAATTACTGAATCCATTTCAGCAATTACTGTTCTCACTGTCAATTCTGACATGAAAACTCTATGTACCTACACACATTACAATCACCATGTTAGAAAGATGTTCAAATAAACTGATTGTGTGAGGCTGCTCATGTAAGAATGTAATCAATCGCTTGTTGGACATAGGCATAAGCTTCTGTTCATTAAGCACTGAACTGTTCCCTTGTCCATGATAGAATGGACTCCCAGACCTTGCTTCAAATAGTTCAAAGAGGAATGACCAAGGAACAGTATTCATGGTGTTAACATGTCATAACATCTCTGAACCTTCGTCCATCCTGCTACCTGTGGGTTATCCCTAGATAAATCTGTCTAAACATTCGATAGGTCTTCAGGGGCTCTCCATGTTATAGGTGCATGCAGGTTTTCTTTGTTAGTCTACCATTTCAGATCTCTGCAAAGCTCTTGTGGTATATCTCTTACTGCATCTTTCTCTTTATTTTTGATAATGAAACTTGCTCGTCTGAAATACTGAGCATTGTGCATTCTGGTAAAACTGAAATTAATGTTTTAGAAAAGACACACTAATTGGTAAACAGTACCACTCTTCACTTTGGAAGGGTTGCAAATGCATATGACTGCTGGTAAGGGAATTGAACATGGTTTGAATCAAAAGTTCATTTTTTGTCACTTCTGCTTTGGAGCAAACCAAAATTTTACCACTTTTCTGATAAAACTTGCTTCATGGAAAATGTATCTGGGTGACTTTACCTGACAGTCTTCTTTTGACCGTACTATGATCAGAAAACAAATGAGATTTGTCAACACTACCACCTTTAGTAATATCCTTGTTCAGAGGGCTAAAAATTATCTGGTTAAAATCTGTAATGCTAAGTTTAGTCTGAAAGGCTTTACTCTGAAATTCCAACCCAAGAACTTTCACATCATTGGATAAATCAAAATATGCCAGTAAGTATCCTTCAATCCAAGCTCATGATCTACACACATCCTTCTGAACTATAATGTGGAAACTTTTCATTCTGACAATTCTGAACCTTATCTAATTTATTTTTTTCTGTAATTAAGTGGTTGACAATCCTTTTATTTCCTAAATCCTTCTCAAGACTAGAACCTAGGACAAGAATGTTTGCATAAACCAGTCACTTGAATGCTTCTATCGATTATTTTATGCTGTTTGTATAGTCCTTTAACAACAAGTCAGATGACTTTTTCATAACCATGTTGGACTCCTTTTCTAGGATTAGAAAGGCCCGTATTAAATTAAGAATTTTCAAAAGTTATCCCCAACTCCCTCTGAATGACTCATTTTGATCTGGTACCTCCATACTGTAACTATTCTCTCCAAAAGTTCTATTTACAGTAACAAAATTTTTAGAGCATTCCAAAAGTACAACCTTATCATAGGATGAGTTGAATGTGTTTTCTTGGCTTTATTGATGACTGCCCCACTCCTCAAAGTTCTTTTAACACCATTTGTTGAATAAAAAATTTTCAAACTATACTAGCATGGATTTCCTCAAGTCTGAGGTTTTTTAAGTAACATAAACAGGAAAAAGAGATTTGAATGCAAAGGTTCAAAAAGTTTAAATGTTCTGCCATCCTAAGAAAAGCTACAGCTTATTTCTTAAACTTCCTTCTTAACTGTAGATTTTTGACAAGAGATTGCTTGTTGGGGTGCAAAATTTTGCAAGATCATGGCCTAAACCTTTTTATCTATTAAGTCCAAGTTAACAAATGGCAGAGGAAGAGTATTTCCTTCACCTCAGTACACATCTCAGGTAATACTTTCTCAAACCTGCACTTTCCTTGTGAAGAAAAAGACCTCAATAGGTTATTATTAGTACAGTAAGTCAGCTGAATATTTAAACACAAGAGAAATTAAAGATCATGTGATATTGGCAGCAGTTTCCATATATTGTACATCATACAAGGTAGGCCACTATTTAAGGGTCAAGTTTTATGTCTGTAAACTAAAGGCTCTGAAAGGTTACCCAAAGTAATTAGACAGGGTATCAGGAATTCTATCTTTAGGCTTATTCTAACCTCAAAACTATAACATAAACTAGCTCAGTGTGGGTCACAGAGGTACTAAAGCCTTTCGTCCTTGAAAAACTATTTCAATGCTTCTTGACCTAAGTTGTACTGCAATCAGCTAATCATGAAAGCCAAGGTTGTGCTTTAGTCAGGCCTACAACATAAACCCAAACAACCATTGGGTTTAAAATGCAAAAAAAGTTTCAGGGGCAACTTGAACCAAAGATCTATTGCATTTGGTCAGTGTGAGACCCTTTGGTACATCATACTGTATGCAACAGAAGCTTCAGTGAACTTTTTTGCTGGGCAACTTATCCAAAGACTTGTTGCACCTGGATAACACTACCCACACAGATTCTTGGTACCACATAAAGTTCCTTTAAGTTTTGTAAGGGATCACAGGAATTCCTTTGGGTTACACAGACTCTGACCTGGTTCCCCTAGTGTATCATTGATATATAAATAAAGGCATGGAACCTTAAGCTTTGAGGTTTATTTTTATCTTCCCTTCCACAACACATGGTTAAGAGATAACAGATGTGTATGTCAAGAAGACACACCAAAAAGGGCTATAGAAATAACAAGAATTAGTAGGGTAGTGGGAATTCTGATGAACCGTCTAGCAGAACTAAACGTTAGAGATAGTTGAATTAACAACCCATCAGTTCATTGGTCGAAGTACAATATACCTATTGATAATCCTTTGCTGTGAAGGGTAAGATGAAAAGGCACAGGTGTTTTAAGGATTTAGGGTCTAAAATGTTCTTCCCTTGGCAATGCTTCGAAAATATATAGACTATAATTTTATTATATTTAGTCGCTGTCTCCCGCGAAAGAATGGCCCAACCCACCCACATACACGTCTATATATATATATATATATATATATATATATATATATATATATATATATATATATATATATATATATTATCCCTGGGGATAGGGGATTAAGAATACTTCCCACGTATTCCCTGCGTGTCGTAGAAGGCGACTAAAAGGGGAGAGAGCGGGGGTCTGGAAATCCTCCCCTCTCGTTTTTTTTTTTTTAATTTTCCAAAAGAAGGAACAGAGGGGGGCCAGGTGAGGATATTCCAAAAAAGGCCCAGTCCTCTGTTCTTAACGCTACCTCGCTAACGCGGGAAATGGCGAATAGTTTAAAAGAAAGAATATATATATATATATATATATATATATATATATATATATATATATATATATATATATATATATATATATATATATATATATATCATTTATGATACTATATAGCATACAGTGTACATTTCTGAATAAAATTGTACAAGCTACACACATTTGTACATTTCCAACAATTTCAAGGTAATAGCATTGATAATCTAAGAGAAAGTCGAACCATTTCATTTTCATGACCATCTTTTCCCATACCTTCACATCCTGGGACAACTCGATGAAAGTATAACCCTTTCATGATTAATCCCCTACTCCTCCTCGTCTCATTATGTGGATCTGGTGTATTACAATGAAAGTCAAGCTTAATTTCAGAGCGTCGGAGACTATGGGCCCTCCGTATAATATATACCCATTAACACGTTTTTTTTCTTCTCATTATCATGCCTTATCCCTTCCTCCGAAAATATTTAGGCCCAGTGAGATATAAGTGAATGCAACCCATCATGACGTGTTGCTCATGAATCTTAAATGAGAAAGTGATGACACAGGAGGACATCAATAATCATCATGAAATATTAACCAATTGAACAGTGATTCTGCATGATGATGGTAGTCAACTACTTATTCAACAATCAAGCCGGATATTTATTTGCAAAATGAATATACTAATTTACTTTTGGAAGAAAGAATAGACCACAATGATCCATATTAATGATATTTCTTTTAAAGCGGAATGCCGGGTATGACGTCACAGTGTTTACAGTTGGTGTGTGTGTTGACAGGTGAGCGGCCGCTTATCCTGGCATGGTACCCTGTTGTTGGCGTCAGCAAATTACAGTTTTAATGTAGTGGGAGGCATTGGCATGTGAATGCTGTGCAGCAGGATTATAGAGAATTAGTTCATCTATTCACCATACTACTTATTTAACGGTAAGCTAGTCCCTTGTCATGGTGATAAGTAGATATTGAAAACGTTAGTACCAGCCTAATTGGCCCTAATATCTCTGTCATACTTCGTTTAGTTGTCTAAGTTGATTTAACTTTAGGTTTAGTCACAACAGGCTCTTAAGATTGGGGAAAACTAAAGTAAGATCCTAAGTTAGGCAAGTATCGCTTATAGCTTTGGATATTGAGCGATTTCGTTCGATGAACCGAGTAGTGTGGTGCTGAGACAATACAGTACAGTCATTGATGGTTATCATTTCTTAGCTTATTAGAAACCATCTGTCAGATCAGCTTGACGTTTACCATAGTTGTAGCTATAGGGTGTCTCATGAATGCTTATCGAAAAGGACCTGATCTGAAATTTTGATTGTAAGAAATTCCTGACGGCAATATATCAGTTTTCAAATCTTGTCAGAAACGTGTACCAAATTGATATGATTGTTGCTACTATGAAATTTAAAAAAAGTTTTTCAGAGAACTTTGTCAAAATGCCTACCTGTTTTTTGCTTTTGTCTTTGTTGTATAAAGTTTGAAGTAAGGATAAAGGTAGTGGTTTCTTTAGTACCCTCTAAGAAGTAGTCTTGAAAAGATTGAGCATGCTGTATTTATGAACATTTCTAAATGTTGTTTCTTATATTCTCAAAGAATGAATTTTTTTCTTCCATTCAGGACAGTAGCAATGACGGAGGAAATCCTTTCACTCAAGTGGAATAATCATCGCACAACTTTTTTCCATGTCTTATCAAGTGTCCGGCTGAAGGTAAGATCTCATAAGAACATGCTGTTTCCAGTTATATGACTTGCACACACACACACACACATTTAGAGTAAATAGGAAAGAGAGAGACCAAATTGCAGATGGATGGAGTTAAATAGACATTGAGTGATCGTGGCCTAAAAATACAGGAGGATGAAAAACATGCATGGGATAGAGTAAATTGGAACTATTTGTTATACAGAGGAAAATGTATTGTGAATGGACTGAACCAGGGCATGTGAAGTGGGTGGAGAAAACTTTGGAAAGGTCTGTGGTTTCAGTGTCTTGCTAGAGAATGAATGTGAGCAAAGGCGGACTTTTTTTGTCTGTTCCTGGTGCTACCTCACTAACAAGAGAAACAGCAACCAAGTATAATATATATATATTTTTTTTTCTTATTATACTTAGTCGCTGTCCCCCTCGTTAGCAAGGTAGCACAAGGAAACAGACGAAAGAATGGCCCAGCCCACCCACATACCCATGTATATACATAAACGCTCACACACACACACACACACACACACACACATATATATATATATATATATATATATATATATATATATATATATATATTTATATAGATAGATAGATAGATATGGGAGAAGCATTATTGCCTACATATCTCCAGAGTGTCCTAGAAAGTGACTGCGAGTGCTAAAAAATGTCTAGGGGAATATTCTACCTCACTTTAAAGTAGCAAATGGGAACTTAATGTAGATGGATCCTAAGGCTTAATTTGTTAGTTTTGTATTTGATTGATTGTATAATTTAACCTGTTTTATTCCCTGCCATTGATATTACATATACGATGTATCTCTGTTGCCTTTTTTATATTCCAGTCTTTCACTGTCATATACTTTATATTATTATCTGCATAGTAAAACCATTGTTTCCTGATGTTTAACTTATGCTTTGAAATGTGTGCAGTTTTACTCATTGTATGGACTCCATATATTTTACATATTTTTGTTGATAGGAATCATACTCAGATGCAACAATCACATGTGAAGGAAAGTTCTACCCTGTCCACAAGTTAGTAGTATCATCATGCAGTGACTATTTCGATATGATATTTCAAGCTACCGTCTGCAAGCACCCTGTCATTGTTATGAAGGATATCAGACATGAAGATATGGAGGCCTTGTTAAACTACATGTACCTGGGTGAAGTTAAGGTATGGATATGACATTATGTCCATGCAAGTGACATCGGCATGGGATAGGAGGAGGTCCAGTAAAAGTGTAAGTGGTTTAAAGAGATGTTTTTAGCAAGGGAGTATGAGCTGGAGTGAGAAAGTACCCCAGGAAATTATTGGCAGATGCATAACAATGTCATGTATATTTGAGAAAGTTAAGGATAGATTGTTTTGAACTTTAGGCATGTTAAGGAGATGCATGTTTGTTAATAACTAAAGTAGTGTACAGTGATAATGACTGATGTGATTACTGTATGTTTGACAGGGGAAGAGTTTTATGCTCATGTTGCCCCATCTCTTTACCTTGCATATGTACCTGATCTTCCCTCTTTAAACATAGATATCACAACCTAGGATAGATACGTTTGGACTTTTGATAAGAAAAACTGGTAGAAAGATACAGACAGGATTAACAATTCATGAGTGAGATGTGTAAATAGAGATGTTCAAATATGCTGTGATTATTGTGTTTTGATGAGAATTTCTGTAGATCATAGTGCTGTAAACATGGCAGTACAACATATTTCATGAATCCACTTATTAATGAACCTACATAACCAGAGACTTTTCATTCCAGTTAGTATTTGAAAAGAAAATATAAAAAGGAAAGAGCAAACTCTCCACATATACTTTTTGTAGTAGTGATCTGAGGGTAAGTTTTATGTTAATGAGTTTACTATCAGTATTTTTAAACAAAAGTGTTCTTGTACTCCTGAAATATTTGGATTCAGTTGTACCTTTGTTACTTATGTATTCTGTGGCTTTCTGCTTCATTATTTTTGTATCTTTTATCAGTATATAAAGAAGTATGACTCATACTAATAAAGGAAGTAGTTCACCAAGAACTTATATTACAGCTATTCACTTCAGATATTTATAAAGTTTTTGAATAAATGGTGACTACAATTGTATTTTGATATAGAATTAGTAGCTCATGTTAATCAAGGTAGAATCAGGAAATGAGATATGCAGAAGTAGATGAAATAGTTTAACCAATTAAGAAAGACAGTGATGATTGACAGGACCTCTTTTTGCTGTATGATGAGAATGTGCTCAGAGTCTAAGTGTGATGTTTTACTTTTGTTTTTCTCAGTGGCTTTTACACACACTGAAAAGATGAAGTCAATTTATTTAAATAAATATTGTAACTGATTTCATATACTTACATACACTTTGTTATGATTGTAGTTAGATGACCAGCTTGATAGTCGTTCTGTGTGGTTCATTTGAAAAGTTTCAGAAGAAATTAATATTCCACACATTTAGTTATTCTTTTTCCTTCCTAGTAATTGTAATGATAACTCCCATCGCCAGTAAAAATTATTTGTGTTAGTGCTTAGGATAACAAAGGTTGACTCGTGGCATGTCATGCAACACCACATCTCTTTTATGAGAAGAGATTGACACTTTTCCTTGAATTTAGGCATGTCGTGCAACACTCCACAGCTCTTCTCAAAGAAGACATAGAAACTAATCCCTCGAATTTGTTGATGCTGTATTGTGTCAAATGAAATAATGTGTAGATCACCCACACTATTTTTTTCCTACATTAGGTGCTGCAGAGAGACCTACCAGGATTATTGCGTGCTGCTGAGTGCCTGAAGATAAAAGGTCTGGCCGTACCTGATGAGGCACCAAAAAAGGAAGATTCTGAAGTTCTTTCTATAGAAGATGATTGCAGTCCACCAGAAAAGCGGTCAAAATTAGATGAGACCATGGACACTTCACAGCTGCCAGAACTGACCATTCCCCAGCCTGATCAAAATGATTACTCAAATCTCTATCCCAACCAGGAAAATGGAGGATTAATAGATATTCAGGTCTGTAAGATATGAAGTATATTTATATGTTTATGTGTGGTTATGCAACTCAGGGACCTCGTTGATAGGGCTGTTATAGCTTCACCACTGTGCTGTATGCAGGAGCAGGGCAAGATTGGGCTCCCCTGAAGTGGGAAAATCCTTGATGATGTACACTTTTCCATCAGCCTTCAGTGATACAGCCTCATCAGAGATGACTTCCTGCTAATTGTTTCTACCTCAGAAAGGTATTAAGAAGCAAACAAATAAGGGCCTCTTTTAAGGAGGATGTCTTGAATTAGTATGGACACATGGAAAGTATAAGATGACTAAGAGGTTATACTTGTCAGAGGTGAAGGGAACAAGGAAGAGGAAGAGGAGACTAAGGACAAGT
The DNA here is from genome assembly GCF_036320965.1 of Panulirus ornatus. Classification (NCBI taxonomy): domain Eukaryota; kingdom Metazoa; phylum Arthropoda; class Malacostraca; order Decapoda; family Palinuridae; genus Panulirus; species Panulirus ornatus. Next base: position 5,233,892 of record NC_092290.1, on the reverse strand, counting down.
GGAAGGATGAAAAGATAATGCAGCCTGAATATACAGGAGTGTGTGGGGTTTGTATAGGATGGAGCAAATTGGAACAGTGTATTATACAGGGAGCAGCATATTGTTAGTGATGAAACAGGGCATATGAAGTTGTCAGGGAAAGGTTGTGGGACCTGGTCGTGGATAGAGGGTTATAGTTTTGATACCTCTATAAGGATATACTCTGAAAAGTCACCTTTGGTAAAGTCGCTGAGAAAAGGAGCACAATCTCATCGAAGAACTTCTCACTCCAAAGGACATCATCATTTCCCTACTACTCATGGTAGCTCAGCCTTCTGGAGCCCATGAAAAGGGTCTTTTTGTGTAATAATCAAAAATTACTTTTTTTTATGCTTTTTGCTGTTTGATGCAGGAGCAAACAAACAGTAGTCTTGCTTGTTTGCATTCCTCTAGCTGTCATGGATGATGTACTGAAACCAGAATCCCCTATCAACAGTTGAGTCTCATAGATCATGCTGTGGTTTGAACTAGTACCTTCCCCCTAGCCACAGGCAAGCCCCAGTGACTATCCTGTGGTGTTTCTCCTGACCACTTCATGTGCCTCGGTTCATTCCATAGATAACACATCACCTCCCAGTATAGCACAATGCTCCAGTTCATTTTATACCATGCATGCCTCTCCCCATTCTTAATGTTTAGGCCCTGATAACTTAAATTCTATATTACTGAATTCTTTAATATCCTTCGCGATCTCCCCATCCCCTTTGTTCCCTCCATTTTTGACACATATCCTCTTAATTAGTATCTTTTAGTTCATTCGTTCCTTATGCCCAAACCATATCAATGCCTTCTTGTCAGCTTACTCTTGTTATATAGTAATAATGATTTTCTAAAGATTTAAACATGTTATTCATGCTGTGATGTAAGTGCAGTATGTGCTGGTTTCTTGATCTAAGATAACAAATTCTGTCGAAACAGGTTTGCCTTAGCCATTAAACAAAATGAAGAAATGTTGGAGCAAAGAAATATGAAAAAGAGATGGACAGAAGAACAAGCAAAGTTAGTAAAATTAGAAAAAAAACAGTGTTTGAAGGATAATGGCAGGTTTGAGAGTGTGCACCAGATGATCACTGGAAGGTAGGGCACAGTGATCTGCTATTTATAATTAATTCTTATCTGCTTCATTTACAGGTTCAGCCTTTTGTAAATCCACTAGATGTTGTGAAAGAAGAAGTGAAGTTTGAGAATGAAGTACATGAAGATAGTGCTGTTATTAAAGAAGTCATAGTATCTGAGGGCCAAACATATAATTCAACTGGGATTACATCTGCTCACCCACACTTGATGCAGGTAATCCATCATATTAGCTTTTAGAAAAGAATATCGGCATCAAAATGTGTAATTGTTTGAATGCTCTTTAAAATATTCAGCAGGAGATTATTTTTTGTTGGAAGTATCAATACCGTACACTGTGGTCACATTTTTTTCTTTTTTTTCCACACTTATAGTAGCACCCTTTTCACCTGCATACCTTTTACTTTGTTTCTCACTTTGTATTTGGTTATTCCATACTCCCAATTGTACTGATTTCACTCCAACATACTCTTTTGGCTTTATTCTTTCCAAACTTATTTGCCATCCTCTGTTGTAACGAAACAATGGCCTTTTTTCCCATCATAGATCTTTAGAGGACGTTATCCCAGCAGCAGAAATTATCCTTCTGAGAATTATTAAGTTTCTCATTCTGTCTGACATTCAAGTATATTGTTGTCTGTGGTATAAAAACAAATAGAAATGGTCTTGTTCAGATTTTCAATTGTTCAGCAAAGAAAGGAGACTGACTACTCTGATTTTTGTGAAAAAAGTATGGCACTTGAACATCTAAAGAGAAGAAAATAAAAAGTAAGCATTTGTGTTGCATAATTGTGTGTGAATGCAGCAGTGGTATTAATACCAAGGACTCCTAAGGTGGATACTCCAGAAAAGTAAAACGTTATCATTCATAAAACATATAAAGTACCATTCAGAATCGAGTTGATTAACAGATCTAATGATGTAATAGAATTTCAGATGTTTGTTTACCTTTTATTTACAGTTGGCTTTATTGATTTGTAATTCTTTCTTTTCCATTCAGAACTAAAAATGACCACTTCTTTGCAGGAGTCCTTGTTACCATGGAGTCAGCCAGAAGGAATCCATCAAAATAACCCAAATTTTCCCATTAGTGTGTCAAACTCTGCCCCTGATCCTAAAATGGTAAGAAAAGTATATTTAGAAAAAATAATTCATATTTTGTAAGTAATTAGACTCAGTATACTTATGGTGATGCATTTTTTTATTTGTGATAATCTTGCATGGATCAGGATGAAAGTAAATTGTCATGAAATAAGGAAAGGGTAATGACTTACTGGTTACCTTATGAAAGTATCTCTAGTTGACCCTTCGAACATGTATTTCAGTTCCCTAAAAATGTCATTTCACCATGAAGAAATGGAAGTATTCATTATTCCATTTGAATTTCATATTTGTAACAACAAATATGATCAAATGGTATAAACATTTTTATTTCTCTTACAGAGTGCTGAGCCTGGAAGTGCTCGAATAAATACGTTAAAGTGTTCTTATTGTGGTAAGCTTTTCATCTATCCAGCTAAACTGGCAAGCCATGTAAGAACTCATACTGGAGAGAAGCCATATGCCTGTCCATATTGTCCCTATCGTGCCACACAGCAGGGTAACCTCAATCGACATGTAAAGATTAGACATCACATTGATCAAGGCAATTGAATTGTTTGTGGATGATGAAATTGTGCTTTTGTTTTGGAACTGATGTTTATGAAACTAACTATATAATTTTTTTCAGTGTTTTTATATGATATAGAACTGTTTGACCATAATCAAATCATTCAGTGCTATGTAGATAAGTGGTTAACAGATAATAGATTACAATGAAGACTATCTATTACTGTTTTGGTTTTGATTCTACCAGTATTGTGTTCCATTTAAGGACTGTCCAGTTGACATTAAGATTTTATACTTTATAAAAAATAGGTTAAGAATCAGGTGTTCACATAAAAGTTTTTAGTAGCTGTTGATCATTACCATTGTCAGTTAAGGGCAAAGTTGTGAAAGTATCCTCTGTTCATGGTATGGCACCCTAAGAGATGAAGCTAAGACTGTAAATGCCAATGTATCTCTCTATATCTCTGCCATCCGTTCCTTCCAGGAACTCCCTTAAGGAGATGGTCTCAGCAAAAGTCTCCATAACTGGTGAACTCCTGTGCCATTTCCTAGTATTTAGTGCCTCACCCTTAACAGGCCACTGGCAGAGGGCAGCTCTAGTACAGTGTTTCCAGAAGGACCTACTTGAAGTTCCAACCAACTACTTAATGTTTCTGCCTAATGTTTCTACCTGCTACTTAAGCCTATTGGTCCCACCATTTTGCCTAAAGGCAGAGCTGCTGCATAGTGCTCCCCACAGGAAAATCTAGTTAAGAAGATTGAATTGCGTATGTTACGTGTTGTCTAGTGTTATGTGTGACAAGGAGAGATTATATGTTTGTGGACAGAATGGCATCAGTCCATATGTGGATGAGGCAGAAAGAAAAGACAGCTACCTGGGTCAGAAGAGTGCAGCTTGACAATGACTGAAGTGCTGGCTCACTATGCAGCTGTCACTTACCCTCCCTATACCTGGGTGTATACTGCAGATAATATACCTCCCTGGCCATTGGCTGCCTACCTGGGTGTATACTGCAGATAATATACCTCCCTGGCCATTGGCTGCCTACCAAGCACTACCTACCAGACTGTAAATGTTGGTATGTAATTTATGAAGTCAGAACATCTTCCACACTAAGTGAGTCAAATGTTGACTATGGAAACATGACTGTATGAGAAGAGAGATTGGTTCACTGCACTTTATACTTTGAAACTAGGATTTGAACCTGTAACTGTATCACAGCCAGCATCACCAACAACTATACCATGGAGATTCTTATGAGAGAAAGTTCCCGTTAGCACTGCTGAGTGCATAAGAGTACGTACTTCTTAGTTTTCCCTTTCTTCTTTCTGTTTTATTACTGTCTGTATTTTAATACATTTGGAATCTTTAGTGTTTGCATTTGCATAAATCAGTTTGTCTGAATGTCAGTTTTTTGTGAAAACATATTACCATTCAACCAATGCAGAGATCTTTCCAGGAAAGTTATTTTAGACCCCATGTAGTCCATCACTTAAGAAATTTTTCATCAGAAATGGAGCACATAAGCATTCAAGAATATGGAATATCTTAGGGACTTTGTTTTTTCTTTCTTAAACATACACACAAACAGTGACTGAGATGGCACAGGCAAAATATGCCCTAATTTTTGCCATCAACGTATTCTTCTATTGTCCACCTTACATGGATAGACCCAATAATTTTACTACCATGTTATGCACAAATTTCATACAACACATCCTGGATGATTTCAGCCAATCAAAATCAACCTTCTTCACATTACTTGTCACAGCTGACATCAACCCATTTAATACCATACCGCCATAGTGAAGTCATGTTAGGAATGCACAAACAATGACCTTATTCATACACAATCACAAATGCTTGTACACAGTTGTATCCTACCCATTGACACCAGTCAGAGTACAGTGGAGATTTAAGTGACAATAAAAACACACTTCTTTGAAGTAAACTAATGAATAATTGACACCTTGGTACCTACTCCCATCACCTGCTCTGTCACATATGCTCCCCATCGACAGAACCTGACTAACACATCCATCTGTGTGGAGATCTTTACTTACCATTCTGCATGGTTCAACACACACCGAAGGTGAAGTGCTTGATAAATCAACTGCATCCTATCAACATTCCTAATCCGCACAACCTGACTTTGCTTAGTCAGTCTCACACACACACACACACACACACACATATATGTATGTGTGTGTGGGGTAAGGTGGTTTGATCGAGTAAGTGATGAAAGGGTAAGAGAGATGTGTGGAAATAAAAAGTGTGGTTGAGAGAGCAGAAGAGGTGTGTTGAAATGGTTTGGACATATAGAGAGAATGACTGAGGATAGATTAACTAAGAGGATATATGTGTCAGAAGTGGAGGGAACAAGGAGAAGCGGGAGACCAAATTGGAGGTAGAAGGATGGAGCGAAAAAGATTTTGAGCGATTGGGGCCTAAACATACAGGAGGGTGAGAGGCATGCAAGGAACAGAGTGGATTGGAATGGTTTGGTATTCCGGGGTTGATGTGCTGTCAGGAATGAACCAAGGCATGTGAAACGTCTGGGGTATACCATGAAAAGGTCTGTGGTACCTGGATGTGGATAGGGAGCTGTGGCTTCGGTGCATTACACATGACAGCTAGAGACCGAATGTGAACGAATGTGGCCTTTATTTGTTTGTTTTCCTGGCGCTGTCTCACTGAAGCATGGGGTAGCAATGCTGTTTGTTTCCTGTGGGGCGGGTAGCGCCAGGAATGGATGAAGGAAAGCAAGTGTGAATATGTACATGTGTAAATATGTATATGTATGCTTTGATATGTATATGTGCGTGTACGTGCTTTTATGTATATATATGTTTATGTGAGTGGGTGGGCCATTCTTTGTCTGTTTTATTAGTTATTATTATTATGATTTATCGTTATTATTATTATTATTATTATTATTATTATTATTATTATTATTATTTGGTATAGGCTCCACAGATGAGCGGGAGACAGTTGAACTATTGTAGAGATGGGTCTGCAGTCTCGTACCGGCGTAGTTTAATACGCCAAGGGTTTTCCTGACAACGGCCTCGGTTTTATGACCGTTATTCCACGTCCATCATGGGTCAGAGGGAGCACACCCAACCACCAACGCCCAGGTAGGTGATCGATACAAAAGACCACTTGTTGCGCTCCTTACAAACGGGGAATCCCTCCTGCACTGCTCACCAGGCGAATGTTTCCAGTGTGAGGCATCAGTGGGTGGGCCCTGGGTGTTCCATTTCAAAACATGAACATATTCTTGGTGAAGACATAACCCTAAAGAGTTAGGTTAAAGACCAGGTCATTATACTCATGGGTTCCTCTGTTGTACTCATTATTATTTATTGTCAGTAGCAGTAATGGTAGTAATAATAGTAGTAGTAGTAGTAGTAGTAGTAGTAGCATCATTTAAGCCCGAGACCCCTTTCTCAGTGATAAAAGGATTCCTGCAGTTTCAAGGCTGCACTATATTCAGTAGCAGGGACACGATGGAAGTTTTTAAAGCGAGTTCTTTAAAAAAGACTGTCTCAACAGTGGTGCCCTCTCGCCAAAAGTGATTCTTCACTTGCGGTATAGCATCAAGCTGGTGGAATCCGGTAGCACCTCTTGCTTACCCTCACTTACATAACATATCAAAGATTTAGTCACTTAAACGCCAACAAGAGAAGTTTCTTCTCATAATTCGTTACTAGTAACAGCAGTCATTCAATGTAGAATTTTCTACTCTTGATTATTTACGAGTCATATCAGTTAGAGAACTATGATCATCCTCCGAATGGATTACCTAAGGGCACGGCGCATCTGTAATTTAACGGCTGGTTTGAACTTCCTTGTCACATCACCCGCTAACCTCTCTCTCTCTCGCTCTCTGCCGACGTCCCGCTCGTCCCGTTTTGGGCGATAATTCGATGACTTCGCGTTTCGACAAGCAGGGTGGGCTGGCCCTACCCTTTTTGGGAGCTTCCTCACCCTTCAAACTCCCCCTTAAATCACAAGGTCGAAGGAGGCTTGGGGGACATGCCCCTTAAAAAGTTTGAAAATTTGAAGGTGTCGGGGACAGCATTTGTTATTTTCTTGAGGGCTGACATATGTGGTTCATTCAGGACTTTAGTTCCCTTGGTGGATGGGGGCCCTATTTGACTAGCGTTAGGTTCCATGATTATTGCGACACTCCCATACCCAACTCGCTTCTCAGGTCATATATCGTTCTGACGGAAGGATGAATACTATCGTGGAAATACGCCTGCCTGCGTGTTAGTAACTAACTGATGTCTCGGAATACATTGGTGATAATGGCGCGTTGTTGGCGGACATTGGATTAATCCGTAAATACGTCCGTCCAGATCTTTTGTGCATTTCTTTCCAGCCTTGCTATCTAGTTTTGGAATTAACCCCTTGAGCACGACGTAGCCAAATCCCTTCGTTGCCATGGCGTAAATTTTGTATTTCTGGACCGAGTGAAGGCCTGTGCCAAGTAAAATAAATGCCAAGTACAGAAGTTATCAGTAGAGATCATGGGGTATTCGGTTACCAATATGAAAATGCGACAGAGAGAAAGAGGGATAGAGTAGTGGCTGCAGGCTATAATAACCCTCATTCCCTTACGTCATCTCGGCTTCAGCTGCCAGTTGGCAGCCACGAAAAATGTTAAATGGCAAAATATAAGAGCGAGTGGCGGTAGAAACGTTTTGGATTTTCATGGCCCCAACGTACGGTGATAAGATAAATGTGAGGGTGAGCTTATATTGTCAATGTTGTCAGACTGATAATGTGGCGCAAAGGAAAGGAAAGCCATTTAACATATATATATATATATATATATATATATATATATATATATATATATATATATATATATATATATATATATATATATATATATATATATATATATATATATATATATATATATAAATATGTGTGTGTGTTCATAAGCTGGTAGTAAATTCTCCTGCGTTTATTGTTACCTAATGAATTATGTCCTTATCTAAGATATAGTTTTTAAAGATCATTTAGTAACTAGGTTAACAAACTTATTCTCCGTTTTTCAACAATGAGACCTGACGTGCCTCAAAAATACGGTACTTAATTTCAAATACGAAAAGTAGTAAATGAAATATGACTAAAGACAGCGGTGGACTGGGTTAATAACACTGTTTTACCGGACTTCAGAACAATATTTGAATTACTGGCTGTCTGTGTCGGGTCTGAAGAATGTCCTGGTATCTAATGTACATACTTCCAAGAACCAACCGGCATACATGTTTTTATATGAGTACTAGCCTTTGTTTTATTTCTGTGTGGGCCCTGGGTGCCACACAGGAGTTGTACATCCCAAATGTCCCGATATCCCATTCATATGATTTGATCAGTTTATATTGTTAACGAAGTCTACTGCAATAGATGGTGAACGTAATTTGTACTGCCTTACGACCCGTTTCGTAAGTGTAATGGTGCTAAGTCATTGGGCTGTTGTTATGCGACCCTTATGGATACCCAACAGGGTAAATGAGTATTGGACTTTTAGATTGAAAAGTTCTTTATAGTCAGCACCTAAAACTACCCTTAATTCAAGATTAGGGTCGTCTTTACTTACTGGCTAATTAGTTAAGAACATTTGTGACCTTAGAAGGTAATTATAATCAGAAAAATAGGACTTGAATGTCTTGCTGCACGCAGCAAATAACGTCTATTGCTATTTTTCTGCAACGACATAAGAAGGCGATTCGAGAGGAAATTTCATATGAAAGGTGATGTGGGACGTCCCATAATATAGTCCACATTATCAGAATGTTTCCTAAAGATCTAAGACTTAATAATTGCAACGTTATGAGGAGCTGACGAAAATATGCTGTCTGTCGTTTATGTAAGGGCCTATGACGATTATTATGCTCTACAGGCTATTGACAAACGCATACTGTATAGTTGATGACATTCAGATGGAGTAAATGTAAAGTAAAGTAAAGAGTAGACATTGTCCCAAAGCTCTCGCTAGAATCCTACATTGGGAGAATATTAAAGAAGACATACTGTCTGCGACTGTATTATTAGAACAGCATACAGGTGACATGGATAAGGAAATATTTAGCAAGCTGATCACATCCTACATAAGGTTGAAACTAGAATATGCTTCTCAAGTTTAAAGGAACACAAGGAGCATATTCAAAGAGGGCCCAGAGGATGAAAACAGATTTGGCACCAAAAATGAGAGCTGACTTAAAGGGAATAGCTAGAGGCCCTTACATTTTGTTAAGGAGTACTTTTGAAATATGAGTGATGGAGGAGTGGAATAAATTGGGTTATTAGACGATGAATATGGACAGTACCCAGACGTTTAAGAAGCTATCTGCTAGTAGGGAAAGAGTGTATAACCACCTTCCCGTAAAGCACAAATAGATGATTATAAACTAGTATTTATTGAAAGTATGACCCACTAAGAAAAACAAATACATAATCGGATAGTTTAGATCTATTCTTTAGACTAAGCTAAATTGAGAGATTAAACAACTGATACACCTACAGAAAATCTAGTCTGAAATTATTAGGAAGACTTCAACGGTAATATAACTGAGTTTATTACAGCACACGTGTAAATCGGTGGCAATAACAGATAGTCCAACGGTTGGCTTAACTGTACGATACTATCCCCTGATTTTGAAATTACCAGTGGCGCGCAGGCAGCGCTACTGAAGTGGTGTGACTCATTGCCTCCCTAAGCCATATGACCCGTGCATCGCCTTTCAACGACCGTGTTCTTCCAAAACTGCACTCGCATACTCAGCCGATTCATGCATTGTTTGATTCATCCCTAACTTGCATATTCATCCACTAGATTCCCCTGTCGTCACTGGCGAGATGAATCCTAAACGTAGACCTACGAAGGGAGGTCTTCAGGTAAGAGTTCTTAGATGGCCGACAAAGTTATGGGAACCCCGGTCTGTGATAGGTATATTAGGCTGCCTACCTTGGAGCTTCCTCGGGATGAGAGTATTATGAATATTCTCCTGTTTAACTGATTACATTTCAGTGAACCATTTCCTTACGGCAAGGAACAGAAGCTTCCAAGACCTGTCAATTTGCGCAGTAGATGGTATTGTCCTATTTCTCGGCAAGTGCTGTTTCTCTTGAGATACAGGGGATCCATTTAACTGTTCCGCCTCCCCTTAGTTGCAGACATGTTATGAGGGAGGGGGGGGGGAACTATGAGTTCCAATTACCACATTCTGGACGACAGGAAACACCTGTGGCTCGGCGGTAACTGACACACCACAATTTTGATCGTCACGAGAAAGTTGAATGGAAGAACGTGGAGAACACCTTCATTATATTAATGAATTTAAGGATGACAGCTGTAAAGTATCACGTACTGGCATACTGAAGGTTACCAAACTTATTGTTAAGGACCGACCCGCCACCCACCCCTGTGGGGAGGAGAACGAACAAAATATGGGCACGGCGTCCAATACATGGACCAGTGGTTCCTGAAGTACGTCCAAACCGGTGACGTTAATTGTCTAATTCTGAATATAGCCACTCAATAGGCAATGCCAACAGTATGGAGGAAATGAGTCTGGAAGACTTCCTGCGTTTGGTACTGGACTAGACGTGCTGGATACCTGGTCATATTTGTAAAAATGATGATTCGTAAGAAATACAGAGGCTGAAGAACAAGTATATTACAGCACCTGACGGCAGAGGTCAGGATCAAGGTTAGTAGATATAAAGTTTCGCTGAACGTATACAAACAAGTCTTGCAGAGACGAGAAAGGGAAATTCATGGTGTTAAAATGGCGGGGGCACTAGGAAAGCCTGCACAACCGGACAGAAGAGGACATGACAGGAGTGGTGTCCATTATGCGCCAACAAGAGGTTCTGGGAAAAGTTGTCTAAACAAGTTACGAGAAAATAAAGTGCGGGTATGAACCATACTGCCACGAACAATTGCCTCAGAATTTCTGTGTAGTATAGTACACTCCCTGATGGGAACAAAGTAAGGCAGCCATCACTTTAAAGTACCTATTTATAAACTAGGAATCGTGATTCTGACGGTGAGGAGCAGACTCAATGCAGCGGGCTGGGAATGGGAACACTGTATCTACAGCTATTCCTTGAATGCCCTAGGCTGTTTAACCACTGTTGCTCAAGTGTTTACCGTACTGATGACTGTTATGACTTGGTGTTAGTCACAGCGGGTGACCTCATCTGACGTAATATTCCCCAGAGAAATGATTAATGGTGGCCCAATTTACGGCGGCACCTGTGGTTTATTTATTACCCTGTGACATCTTTACACCATGTTCAGGAGTGGCAGATCAAAAGATGTCTTTGTAAGTATAGATCACCTGACCCTTTCCATAAGGCAAGCCACTCTATGAGTCCACCAGCATGGAGAGAGGTAAGAGCTGGCGACCTTTCTACTGTGATAGCCGGGTATATAAGAGGCGGACGAACTCGCTAAGATTACACCGAACATACTGAAATGTATGCCTCTAACTGTGCGACAGCAGTGGGAAAAATAGTATGAGATGGAGCATGTTAGAATGCAAGACAGTGTGCTTCATACAAGTTGGGCTCATTGTCGCCCTATCCTAGTGTAAGGGAAATGAAATATAAATCTATAATTACTTCAAACTTTGAAAGCGCTCTTCAGGGTACCTCCTCAAGTGACTATCTCCCGAGCTTGTCAGAACAGGAACAAGTGAGGATAATCAAAACATGAGGAAGGAAATTGGGGGAGGGGTGTGTGGACATTGTTCTAATGTATGTCGTCTACTGTTGCTATGGGCGTGGAGGAGAGTAAAGGCTGACTAGCTCCTCAGGATTCAGGAAATGTGAGTCAGAGAGGAAACTTTTTATTACCAAAGGTTAGATTCCTTTATGACATGGATATTGTGAAGGAGAGATTCAGTTATTAGTAACGAGCCTAGTTGGGGGTTGTTTTTAAAACCCTATTGATCATAACAAGCCTATTGCGGGGTGGTTTTAAAAGCCTATTACTAAGTTTATTTCCTATGTATTGTTTATTTCGTAGCTCGCTGTGAATAATTCAGTTATCCATTGAGTTCTTCCCGAAAACAGTAAATATACAACGGGCCACCAGCCCGTTGGCCATTACAATGACATCCTTGTTGAGCAGGTACCCGGAAATATTTGAATAATGACACGTTGTTCTTTTCTTGTCATGAAAACAATAACAATATAAGTACATAGAATATATATATACATGGCAGAAATATATTGGTTCTGTTTTTATCAACTCCAAATCTCGTTCCATATTCAAAAAGATATTTGAATGCGGATAACTTTATTGATTAAAGGCCAGATTAAATAAAGTTCCTAGGGTACTTTGAAACTGCCATAACTGTTTGGGAGAATAAGAACATGATCATAAATGCAAACTAAACCAATATTCTCTGTGATTATAAAATATCTTACCATGGAAATAGTAAATTCACGGCTTTACGAAGGACGTAAATAGAAATGTTTAATTACAAGCATGGTGGACCTTACGAAAGTAAAATTATCACTTGACATTTGAATTAACTTTATCCTTAAGATATTCATTTAATATCTAAAGAAGTGAACTCACCGGTTTCTGTTTATATAAGTTCTAAAGAAAACTGATAATCCGTGATCCTTTTCCCGATAAGCAGCGCTTTGGTTTTAAAGAAATCAAATTGATGTCGGCGGTCGTGCTCACGCCGGCATCAGCCAATCAAAATGAAGGATACACATGACGTCACGAAACTCTAAATTTTATATTTTCGCCGAAATACTTTATGTTGGGCATTCCTCGCATGAAATATAGCCCGGAGGCATAGAAAAATATAGCGATATTCGAAAGATTCATGTGATACAGATGAAGTGTGAGTCTCTTGGAACGCGAAATTAAATTCCCGGCTGGTGTTGGAGACGCGCATCCAACATGGGTCATAGCGAGCAGCTGATCTGCCGCCACAAAGCACAGAGATGATGCGTATATCAGTATTTTTGCCAGTGTGAGCGTTTTGATGTGACCAGTGGCCCTTGAACGCGTTATGATGCAAGAACAAAGTATCTCCCGTGTCAGTGGGTGACTTAAAATCGAAATGCCCAGGACAGTAGCTCTGTACAACGGTGATAACAATGCAATAGAGGATTCCCTAGTTTCAGTTGGGAAGATTGACGGAGTGACAGCGGTGAGAGGAGGAGAAGAAGCTTGTGACAAAGTGACATCTTCTATGACGACCACAGAAGGGAGCGAGAATAAGCTGGCCATGGCGGTAGAATTTGACCACATGTACATAGGGTGCTCCGACTCAAAGGCATCCATTGGAAAAGACATCGAAGTGCAGCACCTGAAAGATCTCCTCTTGCTCCACTTGGATTTAATTCAACAGCAAGCCGAACAGTTAGTGGCGAAGGACAAGCAGATCAAGACACTCAGAGATGAAAATGAGAACGTAAGTCCTAAGACTAGAGGAAAAATGTTTTTAAGATTGGTCGACTCCATGGCCAATGGGGATTATTAACGAAGCCACGTGTGGTATTAGCTCGGATGTTTAATCGCTGTGTCAAAGCACGAGTCTCGTGAAGGTGTACGCATTTAAAACGCCCGTAATATCGCTCACGGAGGCTGTCTGCAAAAATATTAGGCATTGTGTTTGGCTCCGTCCATGCCATCATGGCCGTTGATCGTAGTAATAGTACCATACAAGGTCAAGCGAGCGTCTAAATATACCTGTTATTTTCTCATAATTCCTATTGATATTTCTTTCCTTAACACCGAAAGTATATTTTTTTGAAATATAATGGTTTAGTGAGAGTCAGGAGAGGCCAGATGATGAAAATAGATTTAAACGTGTGGTTAATATAGTTTGTGAGTTTGTTGATGTTGTGGGTATGAATGGCGGGAAAGAGTCAGCTGATCGTGATGGACTGTTGCTCGCCTTGCTGACGATATAATTTCCTTCCTACTAATTAACGGGGCGCCGGGATGATAACTCAGTTGCGTTGTTTGTATTCATGAGTTTTCTTGTGAAATGTGCACGTGGATTCTAACCAATGACATGGCTCCGGAAGGAAGATATGGAGTGTCCATCACCATTAGGGTGAGGTATGTGTTGGTTGATGTGCCGAGATTTGAAACCCAACACAAGTGTTGTACCGTAACATAAGTGGTCAGAGTTTGCACTTATGTTTGGAATTATGCATATGACTACTTACGTATATTGCATCCCTTTGCACATTGTCATGTAACTTTAAGATGAGGGAAATGGCTTTAAACTGATATCTTAAGGCCCTTTGATATTACTTGTCCTTGAATGTGAAATGGAGATAGTATTAAATTTTTTTCGGCTTTTGTGTATGATCATTTGATTAAGAATTTCTTCAGAAAATTGAGAATTCACCAGTTAAGCTTTGTATTACTAATAACTAATAACTTAGAATATTTAGTGATTTTGTCTTATTTTGTTTTAATGAACAAAGCATCAATTGCAAAGCATAATTTATGGGTTTTATACATTATAGAATGATATATGTTGCAATGATTGGTAAAAGCATTGCTGTGGACATGCACTTCTTTGGAAGTTCAAATGATGTTTTTCCAATTTTTTAATGTTTTGCATGAGTGTGACCTTTATTTATACTGCAGATCACTACCTTTTAAGGTATCCTCACCTCTTTTATGCAGCGGTGGTGGCGGATCCCCAAGGGGATTTTTTTGGTTTGGCGAAATTACAGAAAATAGTAATTTTCTATAGAAATGAAGGTCAGAATAGTTCAATAGACATCAGAAATCATCAGAACATTTTCAACCAAACCAAACCAGACCTAACCTAACAAATTTCTTGGATGTTCAAAATGGTAATGATATTGAAATAAAGGTTATGTATATTGGAAAATTTAGGATAATGTAAAAGTAGATTGAACGCCTGTAGAGTGTCGCGAGAACCCATGAAAACCTCGCACAGTAGCCAAAATGATTGTAGAAAGATACCAATATTAAATTCGTCTTTCTGGGGATTGTATGAACAGTGGCTATGTTATCTCTTTGTTGATATGTAGTAAAATTTTTGCAGTGCATAATCATGGGTGTGATTGGTATTTTTCATCTAAAGTGTTGAAAAATAAGTAAATCTTAACTGCTTTAGTGCAGGTCTAGCTGGAATTTTTATAGGTTATGACTTTTTTCAATTGCCTATGTTTGATTAACTCTCCATGATATACATTAATTCCTTTTTTCAGATTTTTTATTAAGATAGTGCTCCTGATTGGGTTCCACAACTGTAATTTTATTCTCTAAACACCAACATTAGCATTGCAGATGAAAATTGCATTATATACAGAGCTAATGGTTGTCATATGTGTGTAAAGTGTGGATCAGATTTGATTTAATGGTAGAATTCCATTTTAGGGACACCACACAAATTTTGTGACTTTAGATGAAATTAATGTGGGTGAATTCTTTACTGTTACAAGATTTAAACTGGGTGGCCCCAGTGTATTCCTGCTTTAAGTGTTACAAGGTTAGTTACTCACTTAGTAGGCAAGCTTTGAAGATGAGGGATATTGTGGGGTAAAAACAAGGAAAATGTATGAAATTTATGACATATTAACCAAAGTAAACCTAACTTAGCACAGCCAGTTCTACCATCCAATCCAGTATCTTGCCACATTCTATCATAGGCAAGGCTTTCATGACCTCTTTTCTGCACCTAACCACTTGCAGTGACTCATTTTACATATCTTTCTGATTCAGACATCCTACGTTTATCTTTATTGTCAGACAGCAATCTTTCATTTCGTCACTACCTTTTACCCCACACTTTTTTGCACATGCCATCATTACTTCTTTGAATACTGTACAGTACCTCCCATTTCTCGCCCATTCTCGTAGCCTCATTTAGTACTTCCCATTCTTCATCCACTTCCCGAGTTTCATTTCCTCTCACCTTTTGTCATTTACACTGGATATCTGGTATTTCTGCACACAAGCCTCTTTCCCAAGATTGCTTATTTCACTGTCTTCTGACCCACACTATTTTCTCCTCCAAAACCCTTACAAATCTTCACCGTCGTCTCCATCAGGTAATGGTCAGTCATCCCACCACCTGCCACTCTCAGCACATGTCTGTTGGTTACTACATAATCCAGTAATACCTGCTTATCGTCTTTGCTACTCCACTTATGCATGTCTCTCTCATCAAACCAGGTACTTCCTATCACCTGTCCTTTTTTCAGCACAGCCGCACAAGCTGTTCACCTTAGTGAATACCCCAAGCCCCACAGTTATACCCTCAATTGCCACATCACCCACTTTTGCATTCAAATCACCAATCACTGATATGCATTCTCTCACATCAAAACAACTGACACACTCACTCAGCTGCTCGTAGAATACTTGCCTCTGTCATTCTTCCCATTGCCAGTTGCATAAGTACTAAATCACTCATCTATCATAATCCAGTTTCGCTTCTTCACACACTTTCACACTTTTCCAAAAATTCCAACTTCACCAGAAGTGCTATCCCTTTCTTAGCTCTCACCCACACACTAACCCTGACTTTACCGTAAGATATTTACGCACTGTTTGTACCCCTTACCCTTGAGCTTTGTTTCCCTCAGAGCTAGAACATCTAGTTCCTCTCCTCAAACATACTACACATCTCTCCTTTCCTCTCGTCTTGGTTACAGCCAAATACATTCATGTTTACATCCAGACAATTCAGACTTCTCAGCCTGAGCCTTTAAGGAGGATGAGCATTTTGCCTGGGTGCTTCCTCTTCTGTTCCAACACTTAGAAATTGAAATAAAGAAGGGAAGGGCTTCCAGCTTCCCACTCCTGTCCCTCTTAGTCACCTGAAACATCCAGGAAGTATGTGGGAAAAGTATGCTTTTACCCCATTTCTCTGGGATAACAACTTACGTAATGGTAACACTATGTTTATTTACATACACACTTCCTGAATTGGAACAGTATGGTATACCAGGGTTGATGTGCTGTTAATGGATTGAACCTGGGCATGTGAAGCATCTGGGGTAAGCCAGGGAAAGGTCTATGGGGCCTGGATGTGGGTGGGGAGCTGTGGTTTTGGTGAATTACACATGACAGCTAGAGACTGAGTGTGAACGAATGTGGCCTTTTTTGTCTGCTTTCCTGGTGCTACCTCGCTGAAACCTGGGGTAGCGATGCTGTTCCCTGTGGGGCAGGGTAGCGCCTGGAATGGATGAAGGCAAGTAAGCATGAGTGTGTACATGTGTATATCTCTGTGTATGTGTATATGTAGATATGTATATGTGTGTGTATGGGCATTTATGTACATATATATGAGTGGATGGGCTATTCTTTGTCTGTTTCCTGGTGCTGCCTTGCTGATGCGGGAAATGGCCATCAAGTATAGAATATATATATTTATTTATTTATTTTGCTTTGTCACTGTCTCCCGCTTTAGCAAGGTAGCGCAAGGAAACAGGCGAAAGAATGGCCCAACCCACCCACATACACATGTATAAACATACACGTCCACACACGCAAATATACATACCTATACATCTCAACGTATACATATATATACACACACAGACATATACATATATACACATGTACATAATTCATACTGTCTGACTTTATTCATTCCCATTGCCACCTTGCCACACTTGAAATAACAACCCCCTCCCCCGTCATGTGTGCGAGGTAGTGCTAGGAAAAAGACAACAAAGGCCCCATTCGTTCACACTCACTCTCTAGCTGTCATGTAATAATGCACCAAAACCACCGCTCCCTTTCCACATCCAGGCCCCACAGAACTTTCCATGGTTTACCCCAGACGCTTCACATGCCCTGGTTCAATCCATTGACAGCACGTTGACCCCGGTATACCACATCGTTCCAATTCACTCTATTCCTTGCATGCCTTTTACCCTCCTGCATATTCAGGCCCCGATCACTCAAAATCTTTTTCACTCCATCTTTCCACCTCCAATTTGGTCTCCCACTTCTCCTCATTCCCTCCACCTCTGACACATATATCCTCATGGTCAATCTTTCCTCACTCATTCTCTCCATGGGACCAAACCATTTCAAAACACCCTCTTCTGCTCTCTCAACCACACTCTTTTTATTACCACACATCTCTCTTACCCTATTATTACTTACTCGATCAAACCACCTCACACCACATATTGTCCTCAGACATCTCATTTCCAGCACATCCACCCTCCTGCGCACAACTCTATCCATAGCCCACGCCTTGCAACCATACAACATTGTTGGAAACACTATTCCTTCAAACATAGCCATTTTTGCTTTCCGAGATAATGTTCTCGACTTCCACACATTCTTCAAGGCTCCCAGAATTTTCGCCCCCTCCCCCACCCTATGATTCACTTCCGCTTCCATGGTTCCATCCGCTGCCAGATCCACTCCCAGGTATCTAAAACACTTCACTTCCTCCAGGTTTTCTCCATTCAAACTTATCTCCCAGTTGACTTGACCCTCAACTCTACTGTACCTAATAACCTTGCTCTTATTCACATAACATCATGTTTTGGATAATCACATGTTTACCAAATGGGGTCCTAGCATTGTCCCTTTGATGTATATCAACTGACTGTTATATTTCTCTCTTGTGTCTCCCCTGATGATGTAATTATTACACGAAAGTGCACTTGGGGACTTTTCGTGTTTCATTTTCCCCGTGGACTCATAGGAATATAAATATGTGTGTGTGTGTGTGTGTGTGTGTGTGTGTGTGTGTGATCCTTTCCAATATATATATTTATATGTATTTTATTTTATTTTATTTTTTTTTTATTTTGCTTTGTCGCTGTCTCCCGTGTTGACGAGGTAGCGCAAGGAAACAGACGAAAGAATGGCTCAACCCGCCCACATACACATATATATACATACACGTCCACACATGCAAATATACATACCTATACATCTCAATGTACACATATATATACACACACAGACATATACATATATACACATGTACATAATTCATAATGTCTGCCCTTATTTGTTCCCATTGCCACCTCACCACACATGGAATAACAACCCCCTCCCCCCTCATGTGTGCGAGGTAGTGCTAGGAAAGACACCAAAGGCCCCATTCGTTCACACTCACTCTCTAGCTGTCATGTAATAAGGCACCGAAACCACAGCTCCCTTTCCACATCCAGGCCCCACACACTTTCCATAGTTTACTCGAGACGCTTCACATGCCCTGGTTCAATCCATTGACAGCACGTCGACCCCGGTATACCACATTGTTCCAATTCACTCTATTCCTTGCATGCCTTTCACCCTCCTGCATGTTCAGGCCCCAATCACACAAAATCTTTTTCACTCCATCTTTCCACCTCCAATTTGGTCTCCCACTTCTCCTCGTTCTCTCCACCTCTGACACATATATCCTCTTGGTCAATCTTTCCCCACTCATTCTCTCCATGTGACCAAACCATTTCAAAACACCCTCTTCTGCTCTCTCAACCACACTCTTTTTATTTCCACACATCTCTCTTACCCTTACATTACTTACTCAATCAAACCACCTCACACCACATATTGTCCTCAAACATCTCATTTCCAGCACATCCACCCTCCTGCGCACAACTCTATCCATAGCCCACGCCTCGCAACCATGCAACATTGTTGGAACCACTATTCCTTCAAACATACCCATTTTTGCTTTCCGAGATAATGTTCTCGACTTCCAAACGTTCTTCAAGGCTCCCAGAATTTTCGCCCCCTCCCCCACCCTATGATTCACTTTCGCTTCCATGGTTCCATCCGCTGCCAGATCCACTCCCAGATATCTAAAACACTTTACTTCCTCCAGTTTTTCTCCATTCAAACTAACCTCCCAATTGACTTGGCCCTCAACCCTACTGTACCTAATAACCTTGCTCTTATTCACATTTACTCTTAACTTTCTTCTTTCACACCCTTTACCAAACTCAGTCACCAGCTTCTGCAGTTTCTCACATGAATCAGCCACCAGCGCTGTATCATCAGCGAACAACAACTGACTCACTTCCCAAGCTCTCTCATCCACAACAGACTGCATACTTGCCCCTCTTTCCAAAACTCTTGCATTCACCTCCCTAACAACCCCATCCATAAACAAATTAAACAACCATGAAGACATCACACACCCCTGCCGCAAACCTACATTCACTGAGAACCAATCACTTTCCTCTCTTCCTACATGTACACATGCCTTACATCCTCGATAAAAACTTTTCACTGCTTCTAACAACTTGTCCCCCCACACCATATATTCTTAGTACCTTCCGCAGAGCATCTCTATCAACTCTATCATATGCCTTCTCCAGATCCATAAATGCTACATACAAATCCATTGGCTTTTCTAAGTATTTCTCACATGCATTCTTCAAAGCAAACACCTGATCCACGCATCCTCTACCACTTCTGAAACCACACTGCTCTTCCCCAATCTGATGCTCTGTACATGCCTTCACCCTCTCAATCAATACCCTCCCATATATATATATATATATATATATATTTTTTTTTTTCCGCTGTTTGCGAGGTAGCGCAAGGAAACAGACGAAAGAAATGGCCCAACCCACCCCCTACACATGTATATACATACGTCCACACACGCAAATATACATACCTACACAGCTTTCCATGGTTTACCCCAGACGCTTCACATGCCTTGATTCAATCCACTGACAGCACGTCAACCCCGGTATACCACATCGCTCCAACTCACTCTATTCCTTGCCCTCCTTTCACCCTCCTGCATGTTCAGGCCCCGATCACACAAAATCTTTTTCACTCCATCTTTCCACCTCCAATTTGGTCTCCCTCTTCTCCTCGTTCCCTCCACCTCCGACACATATATTCTCTTGGTCAATCTTTCCTCACTCATTCTCTCCATGTGCCCGAACCATTTCAAAACACCCTCTTCTGCTCTCTCAACCACGCTCTTTTTATTTCCACACATCTCTCTTACCCTTACGTTACTTACTCGATCAAACCACCTCGCACCACATATTGTCCTCAAACATCTCATTTCCAGCACATCCATCCTCCTGTGCACAACTCTATCCATAGCCCACGTCTCGCAACCATACAACATTGTTGGAACCACTATTCCTTCAAACATACCCATTTTTGCTTTCCGAGATAATGTTCTCGACTTCCACACATTCTTCAAGGCTCCCAGAATTTTCGACCCCTCCCCCACCCTATGATCCACTTCCGCTTCCATGGTTCCATCCGCTGCCAGATCCACTCCCAGATATCTAAAACACTTCACTTCCTCCAGTTTTTCTCCATTCAAACTAACCTCCCAATTGACTTGACCCTCAACCCTACTGTACCTAATAACCTTGCTCTTATTCACATTTACTCTTAACTTTCTTCTTTCACACCCTTTACCAAACTCAGTCACCAGCTTCTGCAGTTTCTCACATGAATCAGCCACCAGCGCTGTATCATCAGCGAACAACAACTGACTCACTTCCCAAGCTCTCTCATCCCTAACAGACTTCATACTTGCCCCTCTTTCCAAAACTCTTGCATTCACCTCCCTAACAACCCCATCCATAAACAAATTAAACAACCATGGAGACATCACACACCCCTGCCGTAAACCTACATTCACTGAGAACCAATCACTTTCCTCTCTTCCTACATGTACACATGCCTTACATCCTCGATAAAAACTTTTCACTGCTTCTAACAACTTGCCTCCCACACCATATATTCTTAATACCTTCCACAGAGCATCTCTATCAACTCTATCATATGCCTTCTCCAGATCCATAAATGCTACATACAAATCCATTTGCTTTTCTAAGTATTTCTCACATACATTCTTCAAAGCAAACACCTGATCCACACATCCTCTACCACTTCTGAAACCACACTGCTCTTCCCCAATCTGATGCTCTGTACATGCCTTCACCCTCTCAATCAATATCCTCCCATATAATTTCCCAGGAATACTCAACAAACTTATACCTCTGTAATTTGAGCACTCACTCTTATCCCCTTTGCCTTTGTACAATGGCACTATGCAAGCATGCCGCCAATCCTCAGGCACCTCACCATGAGTCATACATACATTAAATAACCTTACCAACCAGTCAACAATACAGTCACCCCCTTTTTTAATAAATTCCACTGCAATACCATCCAAACCTGCTGCCTTGCCGGCTTTCATCTTCCGCAAAGCTTTTACTACCTCTTCTCTGTTTACCAAATCATCTTCCCTAACCCCTCTCACTTTGCACACCACCTCGACCAAAACACCCTATATCTGCCACTCTATCATCAAACACATTCAACAAACCTTCAAAATACTCACTCCATCTCCTTCTCACATCACCACTACTTGTTATCACCTTGTTATATATATATATATATATATATATATATATATATATATATATATATATATATATATATATATATATATATATATATATAAATATATATATATATATATATATATATATATATATATATATATATATATATATATATATAAATTATATGGGAGGGTATTGATTGAGAGGGTGAAGGCATGTACAGAGCATCAGATTGGGGAAGAGCAGTGTGGTTTCAGAAGTGGTAGAGGATGTGTGGATCAGGTGTTTGCTTTGAAGAATGTATGTGAGAAATACTTAGAAAAGCAAATGGATTTGTATGTAGCATTTATGGATCTGGAGAAGGCATATGATAGAGTTGATAGAGATGCTCTGTGGAAGGTATTAAGAATATATGGTGTGGGAGGAAAGTTGTTAGAAGCAGTGAAAAGTTTTTATCGAGGATGTAAGGCATGTGTACGTGTAGGAAGAGAGGAAAGTGATTGGTTCTCAGTGAATGTAGGTTTGCGGCAGGGGTGTGTGATGTCTCCATGGTTGTTTAATTTGTTTATGGATGGGGTTGTTAGGGAGGTAAATGCAAGAGTTTTGGAAAGAGGGGCAAGTATGAAGTCTGTTGGGGATGAGAGAGCTTGGGAAGTGAGTCAGTTGTTGTTCGCTGATGATACAGCGCTGGTGGCTGATTCATGTGAGAAACTGCAGAAGCTGGTGACGGAGTTTGGTAAAGTGTGTGGAAGAAGAAAGTTAAGAGTAAATGTCAATAAGAGCAAGGTTATTAGGTACAGTAGGGTTGAGGGTCAAGTCAATTGGGAGGTGAGTTTGAATGGTGAGAGGCTGGAGGAAGTGAAGTGTTTTAGATATCTGGGAGTGGATCTGTCAGCGGATGGAACCATGGAAGCGGAAGTGGATCATAGGGTGGGGGAGGGGGCGAAAATTTTGGGAGCCTTGAAAAATGTGTGGAAGTCGAGAACATTATCCCGGAAAGCAAAAATGGGTATGTTTGAAGGAATAGTAGTTCCAACAATGTTGTATGGTTGCGAGGCGTGGGCTATGGATAGAGTTGTGCGTAGGAGGATGGATGTGCTGGAAATGAGATGTTTGAGGACAATGTGTGGTGTGAGGTGGTTTGATCGAGTAAGTAACGTAAGGGTAAGAGAGATGTGTGGAAATAAAAAGAGCGTGGTTGAGAGAGCAGAAGAGGGTGTTTTGAAATGGTTTGGGCACATGGAGAGAATGAGTGAGGAAAGATTGACCAAGAGGATATATGTGTCGGAGGTGGAGGGAACGAGGAGAAGAGGGAGACCAAATTGGAGGTGGAAAGATGGAGTGAAAAGGATTTTGTGTGATCGGGGCCTGAACATGCAGGAGGGTGAAAGGAGGGCAAGGAATAGAGTGAATTGGAGCGATGTGGTATACAGGGGTTGACGTGCTGTCAGTGGATTGAATCAAGGCATGTGAAGCGTCTGGGGTAAACCATGGAAAGCTGTGTAGGTATGTATATTTGCGTGTGTGGACGTGTGTATGTACATGTGTATGGGGGGGGTTGGGCCATTTCTTTCGTCTGTTTCCTTGCGCTACCTCGCAAACGCGGGAGACAGCGACAAAGTATAAAAAAAAAAAAAAAAAAAAAATATATATATATATATATATATATATATATATATATATATATATCACGTTTACCAAATGGCGTCCTAGCTTCGTCTCTTCGATGTATATCAACTGACTGTTATATTTCTCTCTTGTGTCTCCCCTGATGATGTGATTATTACACGAAAGTGCACTTGGGAACTTTTCGTGTTTCATTTTCCCCATGGACTCGTAGGAATATAAATATGTGTGTGTGTGTGTGTGTGTGTGTGTAGCAGGGTGGCGACAGGAATGAATAAGGGCAGCAAGTATGAATTTTGTACTTGTGTATATATGTATGTGTATGAATATATGTGTATATGTTGAAATGTATATGTATGTATATGTGCATGTGTGGACATGTATGTATATACATGTGTATGTGGGTGGGTTGGGCCATTCTTTCGTCTGTTTTCTTGTGCTACCTCGCTGGTGTGGGAGGCAGCGACAAAGTATAATATGATATGAATAATGTAATATAATATAATATAATATTTTGGGGTGTCACCAACTTCTGCACTTTCCCACCCGAATCAGTCACCAGTGCTGTATCATCAGTGAACAACAACTGACTCACTTCCCAAGCCCTCTCATCTAGAACAGACTGCAAACTTGCCCCTCTCTCTAAAACTTGCATTCAGCTTCCCTAACCACCCTATCCATAAACAAATTAAACAACAATGTTTGTGATTTCCTGTGTGAGTTAATGTCAAGAACAGATGGCAGTGCCTTAGAGGGAAAAAAAGATTTGTGTGTATGTACATGTGGAGTTATATGAACACAAGTATAGTGCATATGAATGTGCACTTTCATAGAACACATAATGTCCTCCAACAGCAAGGATTTGAACCTCTTACCATTTGTGTGGTAGATGGTATGTGGACCACTTGGCTATGCTCATACCCAATTAGTCAGCATATCCAGCTGCTGTGTAATTGGTACAAGGTTAAGATCTTTGCTGCCCAAGGGCATTATGTGGTATACATATGGATGTTGTTACCAGATTACCGCTGCACATGGTTACACAGTGAGTGGAATGTCACCTATGATCTTGTAACATTGTCATTGGATGAAGAGATTACAGTCTCATTAAGGACCTCCTGTCTTCCATAGTGTTCATTTCTCTGCTATCGATTGTAGCACTGATTTGAAGCTGCAGGAGCCCTTCAAATAGCCCTAAGGTTATGAAATTAGAATTTGTAGATATTAAGATAACAGAAGTTTGTACTTGCCATACTTAACTTATAGGTAAAGTATGCAAACATCCTTGGTGAGTGTTTCTGTTGCTGCTTTTAGGTATTTAGCACTTAGATTTTACTGCACTTTGGAGTTCTTGCTTAACATTCAAGTAATAGGAAAAATGAGTATGTAAGATTTCTCCTCTTAATTAAGAATTAACCTTAGCCTTGTTAGTGTAAAATTTGTTAACATGGTAGCTACATACCTTGCAGCTTAGAGAAGATTTTCACGGTAAGCAGCATACCTTATCCTCTTTTCCATACTCTTAACAAATCCTTCCTTGCACCGAATGTTTATCATGAATTCATATATTTTTCAGTTGCGGGCTAAATTGGAGCGCATGGACAGGAGAGTGTCCCTTAGCTTACATAAAAAACCAAGCGAAGCTTCAACCAACACAGAGAGTGAAACAGAAACATCAGAATCAACTGTTCTCAAGCCTGCCAGGCCAGATTCCCCTAGTGCAAAATCTGAAAATGACGAATCCTCTGTTAGCAAACCAGAATCCCCATTTAACAAATCCCCAACATCGTCTCTTACAAGCAAAGCTGGGTCTCCTACAATTAAGACTTTATCCCCATGTAGTAAATCAGGTTCTCCATCCAGTAGAATTTTACTACCTAGTAATAAAACTGGTTCACCTGGCACCAAACCAGTGTCACCTACCAGTAAAACTATACCTCCCACAAATAAAAGTGTGTCCCCCAGCAGCAAAAGTGGATCTCCACCTAGTAAGGCTGCATCACCATGTAGTAAACCCAGTTCTCCAACATGTAAAACAGTATCACCAAGCTCCAAACCTGTGATTACAGGAAGCAAGGCTGAATCACCATGTAGCAACAATGAATCCAGTGGTAATAAAGCAGAGTCTCCTTTTAGTAAAGCTGGTTCTCCAAATAAATCTACATCTCCTTCTAATAAAGTTGTGTGTAGCAAACCTTCATCTCCATGTAGTAAAGCTGTGTCCCCTTGTAATAAAGTTGGATCCCCATCTAGTAAAGCTGGATCACCTTCCAGTAAAGTGGGTTCCCCATCTAGTAAAGCAGGATCCCCACCTAGTAAAGCAGGATCCCCACCAAGCAAAATTGGATCCTCGCCTAGTAAAGCAGGTTCCCCTTCAAGTAAATCTGAGTCCTCTAGTAAACCTGGCTCTC
Organism: Panulirus ornatus; assembly: GCF_036320965.1. NCBI lineage: Eukaryota > Metazoa > Arthropoda > Malacostraca > Decapoda > Palinuridae > Panulirus > Panulirus ornatus. The sequence continues at coordinate 5,207,780 of NC_092290.1, read as the reverse complement.
CAAATAGTAAAGCAGGTTCTCCTAGTAAACCTGGATCTCCCTCAAGTAAATTAGGGTCCCCTTCCACCAAAGTAGTCACCCCAGAGAAAATAGGTTCCCCTTCAAGTAAAACTCGGATCTCTCCTAATAAATCTGGAAGACTTGAGCTATCGAGGAAACCCTCTCCAAAGGCAGTAACACCAAAGTCTTCACCCAGAGAGAGGTCCTCAAGAAGAGAAACAACTGAGAAGTTTCTGAATGAAAATGAGAGTGATATTGAATCAGTATTAGATCAGTCAAGGAAGGAAACACCTAAGAGCAGTGAGAAAAGGGAGAGACATACCTTGAAACGCCGGTCAGAAAGTGAGAGTGAAATGCCAGTCAAAAAAATTAGATCTGATAGTTTAAATGATAACAGTGGAACAACAGATCACAATTTGAGGTCACGGGACAAATCAAAGGAGAAGATAAAAGACACAGTCAAACGAAGTTCTCCTGTACCCCAAGTTGATCGACCTGCCACCCCAACTTCTAGAGCAGCTGCTCTTGAAGCTAAAAAATTGCGTCAAAAGCTTCAGCTGAAAGGTAATTGTGTTTGTATTTAATGAAAATTGATGAGGCTTGTATGTTCATGACATTCAAATTAGAATAATTTGATGCTCTTCTTTTGTTTTACATATTTAAGTGACTTTGTTTCTGATGGAAATGTAAGCATAGCTTACTTTGTGAGCTGTTTTAGAGAATATTCTGCATGAGTTGATATGCTTTGAATGGGCAAAACAGCATTATGGTAATGGATAGGTAGATAGCTATTTAAACATTTCTCATGTACTGGCTTTTTTCTTAAAATCAAAGGTGTATTTTTGTAATCCAGTCTTTTTTTTTTGTATGCTCCAAGGATTCATAATTATCAGCTTTATTTTAACTAGAACAGATATTCTCTTAGCCGTTTGTTAGTGGCATGGCTTTTTCTTTATAATACCTTGGAAATTTTCATCTTACACAGTTGGTTTTCTTTTAGGTGAGCACTCTTAATCAGGACAGTGAATACTGAAGTTATTATTTTTTTTGTTGTTGTTGATGTTGTATAAAGAGTATTTGATTTCTTATGGAAGATTATTCAGAAAAATTTATTTGATTTCTATACATCCCTAGGAAATATGTGATAAGTTTTCAGAGTATTTTTAGTAGTACCCAAACTAAAATGCTAGGGAGTGATGAATAGTCTTCCAGGGCCTGTTTTAAGATTTTTACCTGGCCCTCTTTGTCTTAAGCAACTGGGAAATAATATGTATGGCTTATAGCATACTGTGTATTTTATACTTGCCATGTGGGAATGAGTCTGCAAACAAGTTGGACTGATGTATTAAATCTTAATTTTGTTCTCCTACGATCTAGAACGTTCATGCAGAGGACAACCATGTGGTCATAAACGAGGTAATAAGGCCAGCAGTACTAATTTAATTGTTCTGCTTCTCTGTGATGTTTCAGTTTCCTAAGTTAATCACTAGCTTGCCATTTTGATACACTGATTTTTAGATAATGCTTTATTGCATGTTTAATGTTGCCTTTCCCCATACAGTGTTTATTTGCTCTTATGCATTGTTATTTAGGATATACAGTGATTGCTTTGCACAAAATGTTTGGGTGCTTAATGGTTATTGTAGAAGTTGTTGCCTAGTATCTCAGTAATTTTAAATTGATCCCACTTGTCGAAAAGTTAGTAACAAATAGGGCACTGCATAAGCAAAAAGGTAAGTTAATGGAATTGAAATTGTCATATTTGGTGAGAGTGTTGTTTGTAGTAATAGACTACACAGTAGATAGATTTTTCCACTGTCAGAGCCCCTAAGCACTTAGAGAGCACTTACTTGGTGGTGGGTTAAATCACACCCCAGAAAGGTTTATCTGAGAGGCTTTACCCCCTTTGACCATCATAAAAACTCATGAGGCTGGCAGATGCACATTCTCAGGACTTTATAGTCTCACAGCAACCTTCTCAGGATAGGCTTATGATTTAATATTGCCAAGGTGAGATAGCACAAAGTGATCCTTCACCCTCATAAATAAATACTTGCATGCTAGCACTGTCTGGACCTACTAACTTTTACTTGACATTGGCTTGTGGTGTTTTCAGTCTCATTTTTGGCCTTTTGGGTATCAGATAGGTATCACAGTTTATCTATCAGTTTTCCATGACATTAAACTTATCTGGAGAACTAAAGTACCTTGAGACGACACTGGCATCAGCTGCCATAATATGCTGGTGACTTTAGGCTTTGCTTTGATAGTAAGCCTTACCACTAATATTTTATTTTTGTATTTTTGCCTTTATTGTAGAATGGTTGTATGTTTTTTTGTTAAACAAGAAATGTGACAATGAAAGTTCAGATGAGCATATTGGGAGTGTCTGCAGTATTCTACAGAAAAGCAAATCTGTGTGTCTCGATATAAAGGACACAAACTAGCATAATCTGATTCATCCAAGGATGAGGAAAGTTTCCCAATATATGCCACAGTTTCGAGAGCAAGAATGTGGGATCCTGAAAATGGATCATGTAGCTTCAGGTTTAAGTCCTGTAATGAGTTATGGCTTTTGGTGCTTCAAGCAATTTTTTCCTTTTGCCTGGAAGGTTCAGGTCTGGGTCTTCCATAAAAGATAAGTATCCTTATTGGAGGAAAGCTGAGGTTTCATATTAGTTTTGGGAGTGATTCACAGGTTCCATTACATGGTAAGGAGCCCTGTTTTCAGATTTTCCCTTTCCCAAGTTCCTGCTTTGGAGGAAGTCTTTTTGACTTAAAACAATTGGGCGAAGATATTAGACAGGCTTTTTTCATGGGAGATGCCTCAGACCTTCCAGAATGAGCTGTGGTATATGGAAGAAGAATGTGCTTTGCTTTAACATGCCAGATAGATATTTTCATGAATTTAATTTTAGTCCACAAACTTCTTGATTCTGGACAGTATCAGGCTGAAGGAATATATATCCTTTGTCATTGAATGAATATGAGTAAAGGGTTGATTGGCACTACTCTCCTTTTCGCCATGGGATCATATGCCCAAGCAGTTTGTTGTATGGCTGTTGGGCCATGTAAAGAATGTAAGCTAGCCTCTTTTATTTCAGGGTGGTTAAGGAGGGAGTGAATCCTCATAGATACACTTCACCCCCCCCCCCCCCCCCCCCTCTCTCTCTCTCTCTCTCGTGTGTAAGTGTTCATCGTCCATGCTTGTAGGGATCTGTCTGTGGTAATGTTTTTTCTTTGTAAACTTATGTATTTAGATTGCAAAATGAGTGTAAGAGGATAATTGAAATTAGTAATGTAAGAAGACTAGTTAGATTTGAAATTAGTGATGTTCCTAAAGTGTAATGAGAGATGCTGTAGTATAGGGATTAGGAGGTTTATGAATAATTTTCTCTATTTTGCACATGAGTACGGTAGAAGGGAAGGTTGCTGTAGTAGTGTATGGATGCAGTGATTTTACCATTGTTTGAAGGTTAAAATTTTTGAGTGCATTTGATAGAGGTATAAATTGATCTATGTGTAGGAGGAAGGTTGGTGATAGTGGAAGGGATTAATATCAAGTTTTTACTAAAAATTAGGGTTAAGAATTTTGGGTTCCCATCAGAAGCTGGCATCATGGGAAAAATAACCATTTGCACATTGAAGCTCTGACTGTGAAACATGTAAGTGAATAAATGTGTTCTTTCAATAATTAGGTTTTGTCTTTTTCAAAATGCATTACAGTGCTGTGGGAAACCCAGACATTAAAAGAATCCCTTGGGAAGAATGCTTTGTAATTCACTTTCATTTTATTATGATTGTAGATGAATGTTGTGAATAAATGAACAGATGGCAGTTAAATTAAAGAGAGGGAAGAATTTAGTACAGAAATTGAAAAGATAAGGTATCACTGATCACATAATGGTATTTAGTCCAGAAAATAGCATGTGTAATATGTGAGGGGGAAGATGTGAAGAATTATGTCTATGATTAGATATCAGTTAGTTCATTAGAGAAAGTAGTGGTAAGATTACAGTCTCAAGTATATTAGTATAGGGGTTGATGGCTAGTCCTATGATGTCAGCGATAAAATTTTCAAAAATTTGATGGGTGATTTCATCATATTGTATTTGTAACATTCTCTTCTTATAGGTTTGACACATAAGCTTGTTCATGGCAAGATTGTTTACATTTTGTTGTCAGCTGGAATTGAAGATGAATAATGAAATTGCGGTTCAGGTATTACTGATTTAATTGATGTTGACGTATGACCCACATGTTAAAAATTGTTGAATAGCAAGAAGGTTGCATAATTTTTAGCAATACATTTTTTTCTCAGCTTTATGTTGTATAGGGTTTTGAAATGTAAAAATTTTAAGGAGCATACAAAGTTATTGGAAGTGGTGATGATATCTTTGTCAGGATCAAGCATTTGGTAACAATGAAAGTTGATAAGTGGGCTGCACAAGAAACATTTGGAGTCGGGTTAGATGTTACATTTATGATTATTCAGACATTTTCCTGTATTGTAGGAAGATAAGAATGATGGCAGGTAACACAGGTTAAGTTGTGCAGTAAATGAAGTTGAAAGACTGGAAGTTGGTGCTGTATGTGTGTGTACATAATGAACTGTAAAGTGTTTCTGTTAAGAGTGAGAGCAAGATTTTCATTTGGAAAACTGTTTTGAAAAGTTTGCCATATAATAGATTTTAGTGTGAACTTAAAGAAAAATTGGAATTTTGAAACAGGTGGGAAACTTTGTGGAAAGGAAAGTGAGAAAATCGTTCTTAGTTCATACTGACTTTCAAAAATATGAACTGCATTACTAGAAATATGAACTGACTTTCAAAAATATGAACTGCTTTACTAGAAATGACTGGTGTCATTTTCTAGGAAACACAGATACATCATAATTCTGTTGATCTTACAAGGTGTGGTCATTAGTCTACTCATTAAAATCATTCCCAGTTAGCACAATAGGCATAGAAGTTTTTGTAGTATAACACTACATATCACAAAAAGTAACTTCAGAGAACACATAACAATTTCATATGCAGATGCATATTGATGAGCCTTTCAACATCTTTCCAGTTTATAGGTGTACATTTCACTCTGCTGAAGTGGACTTCATGATTGGAGATTACCTGTTTTTATTTCAGTAAATAGTCTTATTATTTTGAAGTATCTGAGCTCGAATGAAACTAGCAGGATCAAGGGTACCATAGAATTTTAGCCCAAAATCTGATGAAAAAGAGTGATAGCCTGTTTCAAGAACCCTTTGCTTTAGGGAAAAAGGGTTTAAAGGGGACATGGTCAAACAGGCCAGATTCTTGCACTGAAACATGTTATGATACCTTGAGGGCAAGATGAAAGTGTATGTGAAGCTTATAGACTTATAGAAAAGGTAACTAGAAACGAGCAGTGGCAAGTTTTAAATTTTCGTTTGCATTCTAAACTGTAGAATGTTGTGGAGATATTTCGTGTGAAAATATTGCTTTCATAAGAATTTATGATAGTTGTATTGGTCCGATTTGTGCAAATTTGTTAAGAGTTGACATTGGGGCAACAAATGTGTTTTTGATAAATGTATGGATATGTTAGATACATGAGGTGAAGTCTGGTTGTGTTTTGGGTGCAACTGTAGGAACCTGTTCTATAAACTGAATTAGGAAAGTTATTGGATGGAGTGGCCACTGTAGTGAAGTGTGAAGGGTATGTAAGTAAATGTGATCAAGATCAAGGACATCTTTTTTTTTCCATGGCAGGAATGCAAAGTGGGAATTTTGGGAGGTGTTAGGAATGCATCCAATATTCTCATATATTGTTAGGTCTGCTTTACATGGTATTGCTGTCCATGTGTTTTTGTAGAAATACATCTTCAAAATAGAGAAAGGCATATCAAATGTAGATAGGTCATTAGCCTTTTAAATTTACTTGAAAATATGAACCTCACGGACAAGTTCAAGCTAAGGAAGTATTGAGTTTCTTAACATGTTTTTCCAAAGTATTTGAGTATGTAAGTGGGTTAATGATACCCTTCTGTCCCAAATAGTATGGAAATTAGGATTGTTTGATACAAGGCATTGTTGATTATAGAACAGTTTTGTAGAGTTGAATTTCAGTCTCTAGTTAAAACTACATATATTTCAGGTTTGTCATATCAAGGAAAATTATCACAATTTTGGAAATAAAAGTGCATTAAGATACAGGAAGGAGATTGTGCATGCATTTTTTTTTTTTTTTACCATTTCTTTCCTTTCCAGGCCAGCCTCCAACAGGGAGAGCAGTGAGAGGTGAAGGAATCCTGAATACCAGCGTGGCTTATTACCTTCCTTATGGAGCATTGATACAGGATCCTAATCCTGAGGAGGAGTGCTTACAAGCCCAGGTGGAGGTAATAGAACTACTTATGATGTTAGATAGCACAAACAAACATAAACATTGCTGTAGAGCCACTTCCAGTATAATAACATTGGCTATGAACTTCCCCCATTATTGAGTTACTTCCTGTCCCAGTAAAATATTCTCATATTACTTTTATTTTTTTATACTTGCTTATGCTTCTTATGTTACATTTATGCATTTTGTGTTGGGAATAGTATAAACTATTTTAGAAGCAGTTATACAGTATTTTGTTCAAACATGTCAGTTTTGTTAAATTGCCTTATCCTAGGAAAAGAGGAGGGATTGGTTTTGTAATTTAAAAGACTGGTTACATTAATTTTGAGTCTGATTTTCATCTTTTCGAGACTCTTTTGCCTTGGGCACCCCTTTGAGGGAGTTCCTGTAGGGAATGGGCTTCAGAGATATAGATAGATTAAAAAAGGCGATTGGATAATTGTTTGAATTGCCATTATGCAAATTTTTGAAGGATGCCATCAGTCAAATGTAGATGCAGTCTTTATGAACTTCTTTTGTTTGTTTTAATTTGTTGCCATTGTTTATGTTGTAGTTTTGCTTTAACACATTAAAATTACAGAATCTTTAGGTGCGATTACAATAACCTGTTAAAACAGTGATCAGTATAAATTGATTTAGTAGTTTAGTATTGTATTTTCATTGATGTTTACACATTTTTTTTCTATCCTTCAGTTTTTTACTCAGTGCTTACATATGGCATGAATCATCTTTGATATTTAGAAAACTTCCAAGAATGTTTACATCAGCCATTCTTCTGGTATAGGTGGTGCAGAGAAACTTAAAAGATAGCATTCATGATAGATCATGAGAGTGGCTGCATAGTGTTTTGTAATGGTTCAACAGCAGGTGAAAAGGAATAGAATCTGAATAAGTTCATTTTGCAGTGAAGATTGCATGACATCACTGGTGGTCAGACATGTATTGTCAACATTACATGTCATCAGCATGTAAGGATAAGTAGTCCAGTGTCTATCAGAAGCAACCGTTCCATATGATGTATTTGTATCCTCAGGGTATTACTTGATCTTAAACTTGGGAATTAGCCAATTTTGATTTTTTGAGAAGTTGGCATTATAACATAGGGTAGTTAAACCTAAATAACTGTTTGGAGGAGGGGGGGTATGATAATCACTGCCATTGAGGATTGATGGTATATTTGTTCCATTAGCATTGTATGGATCCTATATGTGAGCTCTAGACAAGATAGGATGGAAGAGGGTGACTGTTTTCGAAATGAAATGCAGGACACATATTGTCCTCAAACATTTCATTTCCAACACATCCAGAAGAGGGGGTGTTGAAATGGTTTGGACTTATGGAAAGACTGAGGGAGGAAAGATTGACAAAGAGGATATATGTGTCACACATGGAGGGAACAAGGTGAAGTGGGAGACCAAATTGGAGGTGCAAGGATGGAGTGAAAAAGATTTTGAACAATTGGGGCCTGAACATACAGGAGGGTGAGAGGCATGCAAGGAATAGAGTGAATTGGAACATTGTGGTATAGTGGGGTTGATGTGCTGTCAGTGGACTGAACCAAGACATATAAAGCGTCTAGGGTAAACCATGGAAAGTTTTGTGGGGTCTGGATGCGGAAAGGGAGCTGTGGTTTCGGTGCATTATACACATCAGCTAGAGACTGAGTGTGAACGCATGTGGCCTTTGTTGTCTTTTCCTAGTGCTACCTTGCACCCATGTGGGGAAGGGGGGTTTCATTTCATGTGTGGCGGGGTGGCGACGGGAATGAATGAAGGCAGCAAGTATGAATGATGTACATGTGTATATGTCTGTGTATGTATATATATGTATACTTTGAAATGTATAGGTATGTATATGTGTGTGTGTGGACGTGTATGTATATACATGTGTATGTGGGTGGGTTGGGCCATTCTTTCGTCTGTTACCTTGCACTACCTCGCTAAAGCGGGAGACGGTGACAAAGTATAATAATATATAAAATAGTATACATGGAAAGGGAGCTGTGGTTTAGAGACTGAGTGTGAACGAATGGGGCCTTTGTTGTCTTCCTAGCGCTATCTCACGCACATGAGGGGGGAGGGGGTTGTTATTTCATGTGTGGCGGGGTGGCAGTGGGAATGAATAAAGGCAGACAGTATGAATTATGTACATGTGTATATATGTATTTGTCTGTGTGTGTGTATATATATATGTATACGTTGAGATTTTTTTTTTTTTTTTTAATACTATTCGCTATTTCCCGCGATAGCAAGGTAGTGTTAAGAACAGAGGACTGGGCCTTTGAGGGAATATCCTCACCTGGCCCTCTTCTCTGTTCCTTCTTTTGGAAAATTAAAAAAAAAATAAAAAAACGAGAGGGGAGGATTTCCAGCCCCCCGCTCCCATGTTGAGATGTATAGGTATGTATATTTGCGTGTGTGGACGTGTATGTATATACATGTGTAAGTGGTTGGGTTGGGCCATTCTTTCGTCTGTTTCCTTGCGCTACCTCGCTAACACGGGAGATAGCGACAAAGCAAAATAGATAGTATACATGTATGTATATGTTGATATGTATATGTGCTTGTATTTGCATTTATGTATATATATGTGTATACGAGGGGTTGGGCCAGTTCTTCGTCTGTTTCCTTGTGCTACCTCATTGACACGGGAAACAGTGGTTAAGTATAATGATAATGATAATATATATGTGTGTGTGTGTAAATGTATTTTCGTGTATATGTCTGTATGGGTATGAAAGTGGATGGGTCATTCTTCGTCTGTTTCCTGGCGTTGCTTCACTAATGTAGGAAAGGGAAATCAGTTATAGTAATAATGAAAAAAATATGAATATACTTATATACCTATTTGCGTGCTGGATAAGATGGTGAGACTAGTATTATGGTTGCAGCTACCTATGATTGTAAAATATTCTTCTCTTGCATACTACTCTTTCTAGATTCCACGATGGGGTACACGGATATTAACCAGTCTGTATGTGATGGAAGGGACCGAGAACCTGGAGGATGAAGTTTTTCTCAAGAGACATGCAAGACCTGAACAGGATGAAAAGAGGCGGAAAAGGTATTGAATTAATTATTTTAGTATTCTTGATTGTCCAGGGTACAATATAAGGTACCTGTAGGTGTGGAGCACATGTTAAGCAAAAACCTTGTTAAAAAGATGTGAGGAAGTAGATTTATTGCATAAGGGTAGAGGATGAATGGAATGAAATGAGTAAGGGCAAGGTTAATGCAGACAGCTCATTGAAAGTTAAGAAATGTGACTATAGAGAATGTCCAAGTGATTAAAAGATGGGGTCTTCGAATGTAAAACTTCCTCCCTGTAAGAATATGACAGTGTTATGAGAAAATGTATGTGTGCAAATGAGGTAATTTTGTATATTCCTGGCATTACCTTGCAAATGCAGGAAATAGCAAACATGTATGAAAATTAATTGCATGAATGCATTAACTAATTTAGATAATTTATTTTGAATTTATTCTCATTTACAGGTGGGATCTACAAAGAATGCGTGAACAGCGTCATTATGAACGCTTACGAGAGCGTTATGAAGGCCGACAAACTGCAAGTGAACCAGAAGTCTCTGGGTATCGTTCTTTGTGGCCAAATCCTGAGTCAGCTCTTTATTTACACGTGGATGATTGTCTCCCTGTATGTGCCTTTGGTCAACCCATGGCCAGGATACATCCTCAGTGAGTAATTATTTTAGTGACTTGTTAATTGTAGGAGAATTTTGTGTTTATTTCTAATTTCCATATGCACTGAACTCAAATAGACTTAGTCTGGTTGGAAGTATATCCCATAGTAAGCAAATGCTTTACAGAAATTTTTTGAACATTTAAGTGTACTGCGTTTAATGAGCCCAACTTGTGTTGATACCATTGCAGTTACTGTCACAACTTAAGTCGTGATAGGTCCTGCAAACTCACAAAGTTAAGTGATATTGATTACACTACATGGGAAATTAGAAGTTGATTAATGTTTATATTGCTTCCCAGAAAATCACATCACTTAAGTAATGTTTATTTCACCTCTGAAAACTATGGGCTGTAATTATACGTATATGATGCATACTTTCTTGAGTGCATGTATTTTTTGATGGCCTTGAATTTTCTTTCTCTTTTCTGCCCTCATACTATTCCCTTTCTCTATTTCTCTCTCAAGTAAAAATTTTTGCAGATGAACAAGAGTGGATAAGATGAGAGCAAGAGAGGGTAATGAGAAAATGCTTGAAACTAACTAGAATGGGCTTCTCAGATTTGGTTGTTGCCCCTAAAGAAGCACAAACGGCTAATAGGTCTGTCCAGAGGATTGCATCTTAGATGGTACCAGAATTAGAGATGATTCACAGGGAGAGAATTGAGGCTTTGAAATTGCCTACCTTGGGGGACTGAAGAATGAGGGGTAACTGGATCACAACCTTTAATTTTTTAAAACAGATTGATGGTTTAAACAGTGAACAGTCCTTTGAGAGATGTAGGGTACAGCAAACAGAGGACATAACCTGAAATTGAACACGAAACTTCTTTGAAAAGATGTAAAGAAGTACTTATATAGTGTAAGAGAGGTGCATGAATTGAGTATGATGACTAAGGACATGGTTAATACAGACAGCACACATGAATTTGATAAGTTGTATGATAATGTCTGAGAGATGTGCCCCCTAATAAATGTATAATTCACACCCTTTACCATACATATAGGTAATTATTAAAGCAAACAAAAAATATCCAGATTTTTTGAAGAGTGGGTATTCTCTAGTAATGAAATAGCAGTATCTTTGAAGAAATAAAAGAACATAAGATAAGAATACATAAACGTTTATGAATATGCATGTGTATGTGGGTGGGTTGGGCCATTCTTTTGCCTGTTTCCTTGAGCTACCTCGCTAACGCAGGAGACAGCGACAAGGTATAATAAATGAAATAAAGAATTAATAATGAAATAAGAAGCATATTACATGGTTTTCAGCTTACCCATAGAGAAATAATTTTTTTCAGTCTAATATGTTGGATAGCATAACTCATACTGCTATACTTTCTACTTATCTTAGCATTTACAGTGTGTCCTTTACAGTTGGTGAAGCCATCATCTCCTTTACAGTGTTTTGATACAAAGAACGCTTGTTTTCTTTTTCAGTAAGGTTCAAGTTTTGACATTTCAAATTTACAACACTTTAGAAATGGGGTATGTTGTATTGACTTTAGAAATGGGGTATGTTGTATTGATTTATGATACTGCTTCAGCAGTTTGCAAAAGGTCAGAAGAAATGAGAAATGTTCTGGCTCTGAGTGAAACAAAGCTCAAGGGTAAAGGAAATGATTTGGAAATGTCTGTGGAATAAAGTTGAGAGTTGGCAAGAGGACTAGAGCTATGGAAGGATTAGCACTACTGAAGCAGGAGTTGTGGGAGTGTGTGATAGAGTGTAAAGAAATAAATTCTTGATTGATGTGGGTAAAATTGGCAGTGAATGGCAAGATATGGGTAATTGTTAGTGCTTATGCACCTGGCCATGAGAAGAATCATGAGAGGCAAGTGTTTTGGAGAGCAGATGAGTAAATGTGTCAGCAGTTTTGATGTAAGAGACTGTGTATTGTGATAGGTGATTTAAATGCAAAGGTAAGTGATGTGGTACTTTAGGGTATAAATGGGCTGCATGGGGTATTCAGTGTTATGAATGGAATGGTGAAGAGCTTGTGGAATTGTGTGATGAAAAAGGACTGACGATTAGGAATTCTTGGTTAAAAAGGGACATTTGCTAGTATATGAGTTGGGGAGATGGTCTGCAGGCAGTATTGGATTACATATTGATTGATAGGCATGTGAAAGAGAGACTTTTTGCATGTAAATGTGCTGAGAGGGGCAGCTAGTGGGATTTCCAATCTTGGGGAGGCAAGGATGAAGATTTGTTGAGGTGTTTGAATAAGAGGAAACAATGTTGGGGAGTAGAGAGTGGTGAGAGTGAGCTTGGAAAAGAGATTTGGTTGAAGAAGGTTCAGGAAAGATTAAGTGTAGAATGGTAAAAGGAGAGAGGAAATGAAGAGAGAAGAGTAGGTGAGGAATGGGAAATATTTAGGGAAGTGTTGATAGCATGAGTAAGAGATGCATGTTGCATGTGAAAGGTGGGATGAAGGCAGATTAGAAAGGGTTGTGTGTGATAGGATGAGGAAGTAAAGTTGCTAGTGAGAGAGATAGGCATTTTGGGTGGTAGTTACAGAGGAATGCACATGATTGGGAGATGTGTAAAAGAAAGCAGCAGAAGGTTAAGAGGAGGGTGCAGAGGTTGAAAAAGGGGACAAATGAAAGTTGTAGTGAGCTAGTTACAGTAGACTTTGGGGAGAATAAGATGCTTCCAGAGGTAAATGATGTGTGAAAGACAAGAGAAGAAAAGGCGAATATTGGTAAAGGTGGCAAAAGGGGAAGTGTTAATAGGCAGTGATGAAGTGAGGAGACCATGAACTTTTTTTTAACCATTCTAGTCCATTGTCAAACTTTTTTTAATCATAGCCTGAACATCCATGTTTCATCAGACATAGCACCCATCATTCCTTTCTTTTCATCCTGGTTACAACTGTGCACATTCAGGCCTCAGGAACCTTTGAGGATTAATCCTCCTCTGGCTCTTTCTTCTGTACTTGATTTTGGAAAGGGACAATACGAGGAGGGTTGGGTTTCCAGCATTGCCTTGATGTTGGTATCAGTACCCATGATCAGAGTCTACCCATGAAAGGTAATAATAATGATAAGGAAGTAATATATGTATTTTTTTTTGCTTTGTCGCTATCTCCCGCGTTTGCGAGGTAGCGCAAGGAAACAGTCGAAAGAAATGGCCCAACCCACCCCCATACACATGTATATACATACGTCCACACACGCAAATATACATACCTACACAGCTTTCCATGGTTTACCCCAGACGCTTCACATGCCCTGATTCAATCCACTGACAGCACGTCAACCCCAGTATACCACATCGATCCAATTCACTCTATTCCTTGCCCTCCTTTCACCCTCCTGCATGTTCAAGCCCCGATCACACAAAATCTTTTTCACTCCATCTTTCCACCTCCAATTTGGTCTCCCACTTCTCCTCGTTCCCTCCACCTCCGACACATATATCCTCTTGGTCAATCTTTCCTCACTCATTCTCTCCATGTGCCCAAACCATTTCAAAACACCCTCTTCTGCTCTCTCAACCACGCTCTTTTTATTTCCACACATCTCTCTTACCCTTACGTTACTTACTCGATCAAACCACCTCACACCACACATTGTCCTCAAACATCTCATTTCCAGCACATCCATCTTCCTGCGCACAACTCTATCCATAGCCCATGCCTCGCAACCATACAACATTGTTGGAACCACTATTCCTTCAAACATACCCATTTTTGCTTTCCGAGATAATATTCTCGACTTCCACACATTCTTCAAGGCTCCCAGGATTTTCTCCCCCTCCCCCACCCTATGATCCACTTCCGCTTCCATGGTTCCATCCGCTGCCAGATCCACTCCCAGATATCTAAAACACCATACATCCTCCAGTTTTTCTCCATTCAAACTTACCTCCCAATTGACTTGACCCTCAACCCTACTGTACCTAATAACCTTGCTCTTATTCACATTTACTCTTAACTTTCTTCTTTCACACACTTTACCAAACTCAGTCACCAGCTTCTGCAGTTTCTCACATGAATCAGCCACCAGTGCAGTATCATCAGCGAACAACAACTGACTCACTTCCCAAGCTCTCTCATCCCCAACAGACTTCATACTTGCCCCTCTTTCCAAAACTCTTGCATTCACCTCCCTAACAACCCCATCCATAAACAAATTAAACAATCATGGAGACATCACACACCCCTGCCGCAAACCTACATTCACTGAGAACCAATCACTTTCCTCTCTTCCTACACGTACCCATGCCTTACATCCTCGATAAAAACTTTTCACTGCTTCTAACAACTTTCCTCCCACACCATATATTCTTAATACCTTCCATGTATTTGTAGAAAGTTATGGAAATTCTGGGTTTATTTCTTATAAGATCTAGACAGATTTAGAGAGGGATTTATTAATTATATGCATATTTCAGGGAGTTTGCGTTACCATGGTTGTCGGGCCGCAGCCAGGATGGTGTATCTACTCGACGAAGGAAGAGACCGTAGAAGAAGATGAGGATGATACAACCTGCGATTATACCATTTTTTCCAGTACATAGTGTTATTTATTATGTGAATACTAATTCATCTTGTTTAGGTACATTTAGTTTCTCTTGGGGGCATTTTCAGTTGTTTTGACTTTGTACCATAGCTTGTCATCCACTTCATACATTTTCATTTAATAGCTATTAAACAACAAATTTGTAGATGATAAGGTAGTTCACAAAGTAAATATCACATTAAAGACTTTTTTAAAGATTTGTATAACCAGGTCAAGTGGCTTTGTACAAATTGAAATATAAATGACTCATATTGTGTCTGACTTGCAAATATTAAGCCAAGTGAGGTAATTCATATGTTTCTGATGTCATGAAAAAGTTTATCCAGAATTATTTTTTGTACATAAGAATGCACGTGATTTATTTCTTTCAAAATGGAATATTCTCTCTATTTGTGTGTTTATATATATATATATATATATATATATATATATATATATATATATATATATATATATATATATTGATCATGCATGCATGGGCTGCCTGGGATCAAACAGTCATAGGTTCAAAGCCTGGTTTCAGCAGCCGGTCCACAGTCCACCTGGATGTTCATCATCCCTTATGGGCTGGTTGATAAAATTGGTACCTGGCATAGGCTAGGGTGTGTGTATGTGTGTGAATATGTACATACATGCGTACATAGGAGTACAGACGTGTTGCACATGTACAAGGTTAAGAGATGGGGCAACTCTCACTCCCTGTAATGCATAAATGATAATCACACACATGTACAAACACAAGTGTTACTGGACTCCACCAACATAAGTAACACAGCAAGTGAAAAGTCATCTTTGGCAAGGCTGTATCATTAGGAGTATGGTCTCATCCAAGACCTTCTCATTCCAAGGAAATCCATCATTTCCCTCCTGTAGATAGTGTATCCTTGGAATGCAGGAGCTCATGGAAACGGGATCCTTGGCAATTATAAATAGATATGCTATGTATATAATTCAAAGACTTTGGGAGGAAAATTACTGCCCACTTATCCCCTGCATGTAGTAGAAGTCGACTAAGAGAAAGGGAGCAGGAGGCTGGAAATCCTTCCCTCCTGCATTAATTTACAAAAAAAAGAGACTGAGGAGGAAGCCAAGTGTGGATTTTATATTTTCAATTGAGGCTCTGTCATCTTTTCGTGATGCTACCTTGCTAACGCGGGAAATGGCGAATATGTATAGAATAAGAATGCACCGAGACCACAGTTCCTTATCCACATCCAGGCCCCGCAGACCTTTACATGGTTTACCCCAGACGTTTCACTTGCCCTGGTTCAGTCCATTGACAGCATGTCGACCCCGGTATACCACATCGTTCTAATTCATTTTATTCCTTGTACACCTCTCAACCTCCTGTATGTTCAGGCCCAGAATGCTCAAAATCTTTTTTGCTCCCTCCTTCCTCCTCCAATTTGATCTCACACACACACACACACACACATACATAAATGCTTACCATTTCCCCACACGAGTGAGGTAGCATCAAGAACAGATGACTCGAGCATTAGGGGGGAAAATTCCTCACTTGACTTCTTACCCTGTTCCTTCTTATGGAAAGTAATATATGAGGGGAGGATTCTCAGCCAGCCACTCTCGACCCTCTAGTCTTCTACATCATGCAGGGAATATGTGGGCCGTATTCTTTCTACCCTACCTTATCCCCAGTGAATTGGAACGATGTGGTATACTGAGGTCAACGTGCTGTCAATGGATTGAACCAGGGCATGTGAAGCATTTGGGGTAAACCATGGAAAGTTGTGTGGGGCCTGGATGTGGAAAGAGAGCTGTGGTTTCAATGCACTACGCATGACAGCTAGAGACTGAGTGTGAACGAATGTGGCCTTTTGTCTTTTCCTAGCGCTACCTCGTGGGGGGAGGGGGATGCTATTTCATATGTGGCAGTGTGGCGACGGGAATGATTGAAGGCAGCAAATATGAATATGTACATATGTAAATATGTTTAAGTCTGTGTATGTATATGTATGTGTACGTTGAAATGTATAGGTATGTATATGCGTGTGTGGGCGTGTATGTATATACATGTGTTTGTAGGTGGGTTTGGCCATTCTTTCGTCTGTTTCCTTGTGCTACCTCGCTAATGCGGGAGACAGCGACAACATATAATGAATGAATATATAAAGATTTTTATTTCCAGTCCCATGACCCCCTTCTGTTAGGCTCTCAGTGCTTGGGAAGCTGGCCACATCCAGGAAGCAAGTGCACAGGCCAAGAAGTGTGGTGATGCTGTGTGTATGTCTATTAAAGGTGAGTGCAGGACAGTGTTAAGGAGTATTTTCCCCCCAAGAAGGAAATTTCATCTTGGGCATGAGAGATCTTTTAATGATATGTTGAATTGGTGTTTATAATGTAGAGATGGGTGGTGTCCAGAAAGCTGAGGAAAAAGTGGAACAGTACATGCCTGGGAATGAAGTTATAAATGGTTGTATGTCTGGTGGAGTGAAGATTAAGTTGGAAGGACAGTTGTTTAGAGCTTGTTGAGTTGTTACTGCCTGTAGTTGTTTGTCAGTGTCATGTTTGTTCGGGGAGGGGGGAATGTGCAAATATGGGTTGCTGAAGTGTGAAGATATAATCTTTTGTTTGTACATGGATGATAGTGGTTTGTATGCTAATATCACTGGAGTATGCTATTGTTGGCAGTTTTGTTATGTTTACTTTTGACAGGCTGGATGATCAGGCAAGTAAGGCATAGTTGAGTGGATACCACGGTACCACGGTACTGTGGTATCACGGGATACCAAGGTACCACGGGATTCTTTTTCTTGTCCAAAACCCCTGTTAGTGTTCCAAGGGTATTAAGTTTGTGTATGGAATTTCTATTGATGTTTGTGAGGAATGAATGTTATATGTGTTTAAAAGCTGTTGCCCAATGTGGCTGGAGCTCTATTGCATGAAAGTGGTAGACCTTTCAGGGTTATGGGAGCTATTGTGTTAAATTTATATTTGTCTGAGGTTGAGAAGATGACATGATTTCTTTAATGATGGAAACATGCAGTTTTGGGTAAACCAGTGTGCTAATTGTGTGATGTTTCATGTTTTTTTGTTGTGTGGGTCCGGTCAGTTTGCTTTCTGGTGGTTTTGTCAGTAGCTTATGAAGGGACTTGCTGTGGTTTGCTGAAGTTGATGGATGGTCATATAGGAAGAGGCTAAAGAAGGTTGGAGACAGAACTGCATCTTGGTGAACTCTGCAGTAAAGCTCAAGGATTTTGAAAGTGAAGCCTTTGTGAGTGACTCTTACTTGACAGCCAACTTTGAAGTTGGCTGACCATTTTTTGTCCTGATTGTGGAGTCAAGTATCTCATGGTGCTGAATTACTTGTTGATATTGCCACTGATACTGGAGGAGGAGGGTTTTGATTGGCTGAAACCATTTTGTGTGTATTTTTTAAGTGAAAGTGGAATATATTGGTTCATTCTTTTGTAAATCAGATTTTCGGTGAGTTTGATAATGAAGCTTGGGGGTGATATAAGGCAGTAGGAGGAGGGGAATTGGATGGTTTGGAAGGTTTCAGGATTGGAACTGTGTTGGTTGATTTTAAGATGTTCTGGATTTTGTTGTGTAACCAGGAGTGGTTGAAGATAACTGTAAGTGCTTGGATAATAATTAAAACATATTGTTTCATTTAGAAGTTTGATATTTTTTTTAGGACTTGTTTTAAGGAAGGTCTATAACCCTTAAACATCTCACTAATTTTCCTTTCCAAAAAAAAAGTGTCAAAATGTTCATTTTTCAAGTCCTATAAAAAGTATTTTAACCGTATAGTTTCAGAGATGTTCACATAACAATGGAAAAAATCACTCGAGTGCATTTTGTCCTCTATTTTGACTAATAATGTGTAGAAGTTTTGTAGATGTTTTAGCAAAAGGTACTGAAAAGTGCTGGAGTGAAGCCAGAGTGTTAAGTGAATTGCCGCTGGGTATTATTATTTTACACCAGAAATTTTAGATTATGATTTTTTTATCGTATATGATAGATCCCTTCTTGTTATTATTAATATGATTCATTGACAATATTTTCATAACAGCAAACTAATGAAAGTTTGTAGAATTACCAGCTGCACCACTCAAGGTTGGGCAGGTGTTGCCAGCACTGCCTCCACTTTTGTTAGAAAACCTTCTCATATTTCATCTCAGTCAACTTTCACTTTTGAAAGAGTCGGTATAAAAAGGCTGATCATTATTATTATGTAATTAAGGATCATCAACCAGGTCCTTGAAATCTTGCTAAAAGCCACTCAGTTTCCTTCTTAACAGACTCTCTCTCTCTCAAAAAAAAAGAAACTGATTGGTATGGCTGGAGGATAACTGAAGGATGACTGACAGAAAAATTACCACTCAGTACTACCTCAGCCACCACCTAAGCTTGGCATGTGGCCTTGAGATTAGGGTGTGAAACTCAGTGTGTGAATTTCCATTTATAGGCTTGACACAACTTACATGAATATCCAGCTGGAGATGTTCAGGGGTTAAGGTTTTAGTTATGTTGTGAGTGTCAGTTCGATTGAAGCTTGAGTGAGCAGTTGTTTCAAGTGGGATTTAGTGTATTTATATGTATAACCCTCTTCAGTATCCCCCTGTATGACTTCCCATCACCTTTTGCAGACCATACTTTGAAAGTCCTATCTTGATAGATGAATCAATAATCATACCATAGTACTCTGACCATACCCGAGTAACAACAGACAAGCACATATGTTGCTGGCTCACTCTGTAAGGAGTACCTGCATCACCACAGACGTCTACTATCACCCTCGTAATACCTGAAAGACACGAATCTGACCCATTCTGTCCCATGAGCCTGAATAATCAAGCACTCCCACTCAAAACTCAACCTTGTTGGGCATTATATATGGGTACGCTCATGAAATTTACTCACCACATCATGAACTTCAACACAATGGTCATAAACATTAAACTCGTCGAACACTTACTAGTACCGGATTAGGACAACAAAAAGAATCCCTTAGTATTTCCTATGCACAGTTTACATGTTTCACCCTAAACCATGCCCCACCTGCCTAGTCATCCACCATAAAGAGCAAGTACTGTATAACAAAAATGCAGACCACGTAAAACAAAACACTGAGAACAATCACTGACTAGGTAGCAACCACAAACATTCAACAGAAATGCTTCCAATGCAATCTAACCTCATTATGTTTGGCTCTCAGTATTTTGCAACAGCACTATACCCTTCCCATCCTAACCACTCTGTAAATGACCATCAAACCTCAGCTAAACAGAATAAAAGAAATAGAATGCTTACTCCTGCTTTGCATTGTACAGTCCTACACCCACAGATTCCCCCTCCTTAGCAAACATAACATTGACACTGTACACACTCTGAAATGACCCGACAAGCACAACTACCTTCTCTTCATCAGACACACCCAGATCAAATTAGGCTCCCACCACCTTTCAATAGTAATGCAAATGCAGACTCTGCATTACAAGTCCCAAGCCCAAGATGGAATGTCCACAATGGAGACAATGCAGGTTACTCTTCAATTGCCCTGTGCTAACCCCACAAAGTGACACACATCACCACCGCATGTTTTGACCTGTGGCCGAGCCTGATGGATGTGGTTGGCTTCCTGAGCACTGTGGGAGCTCGATAGGAGGAAATTGTGAGACAGGAAGGTAAGATATATATATATATATATATATATATATTTTTTTTTTTTGTACATATTCGCCATTTCCCATGTTAGTGAGGTAGCATTAAGAACAGAGGACTGAGCCTTTGAGAGAAAATCCTCACTTAGTCCTCCTCTCTGTTCCCTCTTTTGGAAAAGTAAAACCTGGGGGGGATGATTTCCGGCCCCCGTTCCCTCCCCCTTTTAGTTGCCTTCTACAACATGCAAAGAATACGTGGGAAGTATTCTTTCTCCCCTATCCCTTATCCCTAGGGATATTTATATATATATATATATATATATATATATATATATATATATATATATATATATATATATATATATATATATATGTATATATTCATTATTGCAGGCATTATTGGACTCTGCCTACAGGTGGTTACATTGCATATGAGAAATCAATTTCAGTGAAGCTGTATCGTTGAGAATGAATGCAGAGTATTATGGTCACATTGAGGACATTCATGTCTCAATGGAGTCCATTATTTCCCTGTTCGTGTGTGGAGTGCAGCCTCAGAAATGCAGATCCATTAAAGGGGCCCTATGGTTGTTTTATTCTATATATTATTACTATTATTATTATTATTATTATTATTATTATTATTATTATTATTATTATACAGCATTCTCGTAAGCTAGGTTTGAGCGAGAGAGCTGAACAGGGTCTGCTGAAATGTTTTGGACATATGGAGAGGGTAACTGTTACAGCATCCCAGCATGTAACTGAGTCATGTATCTGCAGATAACTGTCATTGTATTTTGAGGTTTAATGTTCTTTGGTCAACTGTGTATCAACAAAAATGCGTACCGAGTCCATTTATCTTTAGGTTTAGATGTACGTAATGTCATGATCTCTCGCTGATACTGACTTCCACTTTTTTAACTGTACACTGATATATTGTACAAATGTAAATTTTATTTCAGTACAAACATACTAGAAAAGAAACTTGAGATGCTTAAGCAATTTGTTCTGAATACATATCTCTTTTGTGTCATTTGCACTAGCATAATGTTAAATATCTCACAGATTGAGTTGGCCAGATTTTTAGTTGAATAGATGTGTGAATGAGATGTTTTCTTCATATGTTCGTAGTGCTATCTCGATAACACGGGAAACTGAATAAGTATAAGAAAAATAATATATTGTACAAATTGATTTATTTCAGTACAAGCATCAGAAAAATATTGTATAGATTTTTCATGGAAATGGATTTCACTTGCATCATGAGCGAACTCAGATAATACGTTTTCTCACTGATTTTGAATCTGCCATATTAATAGTTAACAAGAACAAAAGTTAATTCCACAAACAGTAAAAACAGCAGTTCTCAAAAATGAGATGGGAGGGGAAGGTGGAGATGGTGTGGTGAATTGTGGAAGTTAGTAGCTAACACACTTTGCTCACTTACTCCAGTGCAGCTTATCATATCTGGGTTTTGTGTTTGGCTATTGTGTTTGATTCCACCAGCTGACATGTTACACCCACACTTGACTTAATGCCATCAAATTAGTAGGAAGTTCGATAAATCTAGCAAATGGTACTTTCAGTGAATCTTTGGGTTGGTCTTAAGGAATTTAAGTGATTTCCAGGATCACATTGTTTATTACTCTCACAACTCCCCAACCAGAATCCCACCTCCACCATTCACCACCACATCCGTCAGTGCCTGTATGTCTGCTTCTGTTTGCAAATACTAGTCAGCTATTGTGCTGTTTTCATATAATGCTTATATATACATATACATTTAAAACTGTAATTATGTGCACTGTTTATGAACTTGCCTCTTGTAGAGATCATAAAGATGTGAGAAAAAGGTCAAGATTAAGGAATGTATCCCTATCGTTTACATGCGTGATGGGTTTACTTGTTTCTGGGTTAGTGATGGCTGCATAGTGAGCCAACACTTCAGTGGTTGTCAAGTTGCACTCCTTTGACCCAGGTAAATGTCTCTCCTTGCTGCCTCACCTGCACTTGGACTGCTGGCATTCATTCCATTAACATACAATCTCTCCATGTCACACATAACACTTAAAAACACTTAACTCGCATGACTCATTTTTTGAAACTGTAGATTTTTCGTGCGTCAAGTGCTATGCACTAGCCCTACCTTTTTGCTAAGTGGTAGGAAGAATATTAGGTAGGAACATTAGACAGGAGCACAAGGTAGAAATGAAAATTAGGAATATTAGGTGGGAGCATTAGGTAAAAGTAATAAGTTGGAACATTAGGTAGTAGTCGATAGGATCATTAAGAAGCCTCTGAAATCACTATGCTAGAGTTGCCCTCTGCCAGTGGCCTGTTAAGGGTGAGGCACTAAAGGCTAAAAAGTGGCACTGGAGTTCACCAGTTGTAGAGACTTTTGCTTTGGCCACCCTTCAGAGGGAGTTCCTGAAGGGAACAGGCCTCAAAGATATAGATAGATAGACAGATAGCAAGTCTTTTTCTTGTAGGTATGATGCCAAACAGTACCTAGTTAACTTCAACAAGGATTCTGTTCATCGTATGATGCATTACGAAGCATTTATATCCACTGTACATGACAGTTTATCGGAAAAGTAAAGCTTCGTATACATTACAGTTTTCCATTGAAGCAGAATAGGAAAAGAAATATGTGCTTGTAGAAACCGTACCTAGAACTAGACCAGAACTAGAATGTTTTTAGGCATATTTTGATTGAAGAAATATTGTTAGTGAGGCAAATAAAAATCGTAAGAGTTTTTTCTGGTTATTACTTTAGAATGGCCTTCATGAATTCCATTATACCCAAAGAAACTGTATAATTGAGAACTCATTTAGATGGCACTGTTTCCATGCTATGCAGCTACAGACAATCACATATATCAGTCTCTCGTAATGTGTTATGTAAACTCCCATGTTCTCATTAGTCCCCAGTAAAAGGTAGAGGCAGCAATGAAAATTTAGTAGTTGGTCTTATGATAAAGAAATGATTTCTATAGTGTTAGTGTTTTCATTTTTGATGACAATTCTTTGTTCATTTATCCAAGTGGGTGACGTTCTGTGTAATTAAAATTAGTCATAGATACATGACTAATATATATATATATATATATATATATATATATATATATATATATATATATATATATATATATATGTATGTATGTATATATATATATATTTTAGTTTTCCTAATGAAGAAACAGAGGACGGGGGCCAAGTGAGGATATTCCCTCAAAGGCTCAGTCCTCTGTTCTTAATGCTACCTTGCTAACGCGGGAAGTGGCGAATAGTATGAAAAAAAAAAATATCCTCACCTGACCCCCTTCTCTGTTCCTTCTTTTGGAAAATTAAAAAAGAAAAGAACGAATTTCCAGCTCCCCGCTCCCTTCCCTTTTAGTCGCCTTCTATGACACGCAGGGAATATGTGGGAAGTATTCTTTCTCCCCTTTCCATAGGGATAGTATATATATATATATCTCTTTCTTTCATACTATTCGCCATTTCCCGCGTTAGCAAGGTAGCGTTAAGAACAGAGGACTGGGCCTCTGAGGGAATATCCTCACCTGGCCTCGTTCTCTGTTCCTTCTTTTGGAAAATTAAAAAAAACGAGAGGGGAGGATTTCCAGCCCCCCGCTCCCTCCCCTTTTAGTCGCCTTCTACAACATGCAGGGAATACGTGGGAAGTATTCTTTCTCCCCTATCCCCAGGGATAATATATATTTCTTTCTTTTTTCTTTCAAACTATTTGCCATTTCCCGCATTAGCGAGGTAGTGTTAAGAACAGAGGACTGGGCCTTTGAGGGAATACCCTCACCTGGCCCAATTCTCTGTTCCTTCTTTGGGGGGGGGGGGACGAGAGGGGAGGATTTCCAGCCCCCCGCTCCCTCCCCTTTTAGTCGCCTTCTACGACACGCAGGGAATACGTGGGAAGTGTTCTTTCTCCCCTATCCCCAGGGTTGACGTGCTGTCAGTAGATTGAATCAGGGCATGTGATGCGTCTGGGGTAAACCATGGAAAGCTGTGTAGGTATGTATATTTGCGTGTGTGGATGTGTATGTATATACATGTGTATGGGGGTGGGTTGGGCCATTTCTTTCGTCTGTTTCCTTGCACTACCTTGCAGACGCGGGAGACAGCAACAAAGCAAAATATATATATATATATATATATATATATATATATATATATATATATATATATATATATATATATATATGTATATATATATATATGTATATATATATATATATATTTTTTCCAAACTATTCGCCATTTCCCGCATTAGCAAGGTAGCGTTAAGAACAAAGAGCTGGGCCTCTGAGGGAATATCCTCACCTGGCCCCCTTCTCTGTTCCTTGTTTTGGAAAATTAAAAAAAAAAACAAGAGGGGAGGATTTCCAGCCCCCCACTCCCTCCCCTTTTAGTCGCCTTCTACGACACGCAGGGAATACGTGGGAAGTATTCTTTCTCCCCTATCCCCAGGGATAATATATTTTTTTTTTTTTTTGCTTTGTCGCTGTCTCCTGCTTTTGCGAGGTAGCACAAGGAAACAGATGAAAGAAATGGCCCAACCCACCCCCATACACATGTATATACATAAGTTCACACACGCAAATGTACATACCTTCACAGCTTTCCATGGTTTACCCCAGACGCTTCACATGCCCTGATTCAATCCACTGACAGCACGTCAACCCCGGTATACCACATCGATCCAATTCACTCTATTCCTTGCCCTCCTTTCACCCTCCTGCATGTTCAGGCCCCGATCACACAAAATCTTTTTCACTCCATCTTTCCACCTCCAATTTGGTCTCCCACTTCTCCTCGTTCCCTCCACCTCCGACACATATATCCTCTTGGTCAATCTTTCCTCACTCATTCTCTCCATGTGCCCAAACCATTTCAAAACACCCTCTTCTGCTCTCTCAACCACGCTCTTTTTATTTCCACACATCTCTCTTACCCTTACGTTACTTACTCGATCAAACCACCTCACACCACACATTGTCCTCAAACATCTCATTTCCAGCACATCCATCCTCCTGCGCACAACTCTATCCATAGCCCACGCCTCGCAACCATACAACATTGTTGGAACCACTATTCCTTCAAACATACCCATTTTTGCTTTCCGAGATAATGTTCTCGACTTCCACACATTCTTCAAGGCTCCCAGAATTTTCGCCCCCTCCCCCACCCTATGATCCACTTCCGCTTCCATGGTTCCATCTGCTGCCAGATCCACTCCCAGATATCTAAAACACTTTGCTTCCTCCAGTTTTTCTCCATTCAAACTTACCTCCCAATTGACTTGACCCTCAACCCTACTGTACCTAATAACCTTGCTCATTCACATTTACTCTTAACTTTCTTCTTTCACACCCTTTACCAAACTCAGTCACCAGCTTCTGCAGTTTCTCACATGAATCAGCCACCAGCGCTGTATCATCAGCGAACAACAACTGACTCACTTCCCAAGCTCTCTCATCCCCAACAGACTTCATACTTGTGTGTGTGTGTGGTTGTGGGTGTGTGTGTGTGTGTGTGTGTGTGTGTGTGTGTAATGTGCTTAGTGTATATAGTGGCAAAAAACACATTTATTGTACACCTTCAACCTACCCACCTCCTCCTCCATGCACTCAGCTCCTGACCAAACCAACTTGGAGGAAATTATACTATGTTTTGGACAATTTATTATGGATAATATGTTTATAATATATGAGTGTAATCATTTTTGGGCATGTGATTATTCATTTGTACTATACTGGCCGGTATTTCTACTCTCATGGGGCCCCATTCTTGACCCCTGCCTACTGTCTTACAACTTTTTGAGCTTCTGTATGAAGTCAGCATTTACTGTTTCCACCCTTCAGTTTATTCCCTTCATCCACCACCACGAAATTACTTAAAGTACTTAAAGGTTGAGACCATGTCACAACTCACTTCTCATTTCCATGTTGGATAAATTTAAGGTCTTTGGCCTTTCCATATTAGTCAGGCCTCATAATTCTGGTATAGTTTTTGTTCCCTTCCTCAGGACTTTTTGCATGTGAAGTACATATTTGTACTCATTGGGTAGGGAGTTTCAAACTCATAGTACCCCATCTCCTACTCTCACTCAGCCATTTAAACTAATGTATTTTGTCTGTACTTATTATTTCCCCATTCAATTAATTCCATTCATCTGCCTCATTTACCTTGTCTTTTTTAACCAGTATCTTGTTTAATTTTTTGGCTATATCCTTTGGATGTTCTATCCCCACTTTTCAAGGAACTGTTCAATGTCTGTGTCATCAGTATGTATGTGTGTGTGTGTGTGTGTGTGTGTGTGTGTGTGTGTGTTACAGTGATGTTTGATAATGTATGGTAGACCACTAAATGAGTTGTATACCTGCCAGCCTTACATACTTGAACATAATCTGGCTTGTCGTTTTGATTTCAGAGAATAAGATCCTGTAAACCACTCAGATTTTAGAGTAATAAGATGGTACAGATTTTGAAATTAGGTGCTTGCTTTGTTCTTGCCAAATCATTTAACTGTGGACTGCCTCATTTGTATAGAATATTTGGTGTTGAAAATAAACTTCTTAAACTAAGAAGTCTTGTAAAGTACATTCATTAAAAGTGGGGTAAACCTGTATAAACATTATTATTATTATTATAGTTATTTATCTAATTAGTATTAGTAGTAATAGTATTAGTATGGTAGTACTGGTGGTAGTAGGACCCCTTCAGTGGGTCTCTTAAATCTTTAAAGCTGCACCCCACACAAGGGTGGGAAAATTATGGATTCCTTTGGTGTGAGGAGGTTTTCAGCGAGATTGTACTGCTCTCCGTCCATTGACGATGATACAGCCTAACTAAAGGGCACTTCTTGCTCGCATTGTAGTCACTTGTAGGTGAACTCCAGTAAACCTATACTGTACTGGGAGTCCCTGCATAGCAACAGCTCCTGTAGCAATATTTTGTGCTTTCGACTGTTGAGAATTAGGGTACAAATTCAGATGACATCATGTAATCCCTCATGGCTATGATGGATTTGAAAAAAATCCCTCATATCTTTACTGTGTAAAAAATTCTTTTCCCTTAATAATAAAATATTTCTGGATGTTTTAAGGTATTTTTATTTTTGCATTATATAATGATGTGGCAAATTACTTCTCGATCTGTTTGCCGCCTCAGGCAAAGTTACGTTTTGGTTCATGGTCCAACTATTTGCAGTCATCTTGTAAATGAAAACACTTCAGCCAGTGCTTGATGATGTCACAGTTTGTGTGCCCTTTAATCCGTAGTATCATGCCTCCAAAGTAGGTGAAGCCATTTCATTATGTCTGCAAAGAATGTTAAAGGTACTTGGGAATACAGGATGTAAGGCTGTTGCTCTTGTGAAATTAGAGATGCCTAGAAGGTTTGATGATGCCAGAAACTCGTGGCTGTAGCCAAGTACATGGGTCTGTATCAGCTCTGGCCGCTATCACGAAAATGAGAATGAATAAGCTTGAATTCTTTGTCAGTTACACCATTAAAGCTAAGCAAGTTTGTAGGAGCATGAGTGATGGAACAGGTGGAA
This sequence comes from Panulirus ornatus, assembly GCF_036320965.1. NCBI lineage: Eukaryota > Metazoa > Arthropoda > Malacostraca > Decapoda > Palinuridae > Panulirus > Panulirus ornatus. The sequence continues at coordinate 5,179,970 of NC_092290.1, read as the reverse complement.
TACCTATGAAGTCTTTGAATAGGAACAGGTAGACCAGAAAGAAAGGAGTGTGCTGATTATAGCTATGATTATAAAGGAGAAGGCCAAGTCCTTATATAATGATTTGAAGGGAAAAGCCAGGAGGAAACTTGGTGCAGTGTAAGGAGTAGTTTGACAAGTTTAAGAGAGGTCACTAGTGTCTGTAACATTTGTATGGCTGAAGAGGCTGCCACTGCTGATACTGAGGCAGAAGAACGGTACCATGAGTATTTAAAGAAAAGTACTGAGGAAGAGAGCCACAAATCTTAACATCTTTAATGTGGATGAGACTGGCTAATTTTAGAAAAGAATGTCAATCAGGACATTCATCAGCAAAGAAGAAAAGACTTCTCTGAGGTTTAAAGCAACCAAAGATCGCTTGTCAAATTGTTTGGTGGGAAAGCTGATGGAGATTTTAAGCTCAAGTCTTTCCTCACATTTCATGCAGAAAATCCCATAGCAATGAAGGAACTGGCTTGCATGTTGATGAGGCAGAATATTCTAATCAAATGGGTTGAGTAACTCAAAAGTATTTTTCATGAGTGGCTCATTGGTTTTCTGTCTACCTGTAGTGTATTACTGTGCTGGAGAAACTTTAGCCATTGAAATGTTGGTTATTTTGACAATGTATTAGGCTATCCTGAACACCTGCATAAGATGAAACCAAGATTTTGGTAGAGTTCCTTCCTAAAAGCACCTCTTCCTTGCTTCAACTCATGGATTAGGGTGTGACTGTAACATTCATGCTCCACCTTTTAACAAGTTCAGGTGAGGAGGGTGACCCTATGATCAGGGAGTGGTGGAAGAATCACAATATCTTCAATGTTGTGGACAGCACCTCTGTGCCATAAAAGGAAATCACACAAACAATTATTTTTTGGGCAAGGTATTGCCAGGGTTTGTCGGGTTTCAGGCAGGCAGAAATGTTGCCATAGATTCAGCTAATGAAAGCAACTTGACAGTGGTGTTGGTTGTGAAGGAAAAGAAGAAAGATGTTGAGTTTCCTGAGTCACATTCTGAGGATCTGATTCATAAGGAACTCATGGAGTTGGAGGCAGAAAATCTTCTTGTGGAATAGGCAGAAATATCCCCCACTACATGCTGCTGTACAACCAAGGGGTTACCAGAAATGTTGTCTTTCAGAGCTGTATCTCTCATTGGTATGAACCTTATATCTGAATGTGCCTAAATGTTGTGTAGAGGGCTAATAGATATTTCATATGCCTACAAGGGGCTTTATTGAGAGAGAGAAAGGCACACCACAAAGTTAGCATTTGATATCTATCAGAAGAATCAGAAATATTTTACTTCAGTTGTAACAGTTGCTAAATCAGATTCAGATGATTCAGGTTACTTGGACAACCATAGTGCCCCTCCCATTCCCTCCTAGTAAACTTCACTCTACATTATCCCTCTTCACCGCCACCTTAAGCCCACACCATATATTTTCTGGTAAGTTTGCATAAGACGCCTAAATTGAGTGATAAGAGAGCACGGTAAGTTGCTCTTAATTCCTTGAGCATGCACATGAATTTCCTGGTGCTTCTGAAAACTAGCATATTTCAAGTGAAAAGGAAAATATTTTCTTATGAAAGAGCATCATGTAAGAATAGGGAAACAATGAAGAAAGTTGAAATAGGCCTCAACTTAATGCAGGAGTGTACTGCTAAGGTAGTGATGAGTGCTTTGCAGCCTGTTTTTATCATGCCTTGACTACTGCCACCTTGTTTGCATTGTGTTTTGGTGTACTTGCTTCTTTTTTTGATCAAGTAGATTTTTTCCTCAAGTGGATCATCTGGGTCACGAGATCCTTCATCACTAAAGAGGAAATACTGCTTGATATCATCTCTGCTTAGCAGTCTACTACTACCTCTTCTCTATGCCATGGCTGAAAGGTATATGAAGAATTTGTGCAGAATTGTGAAAGGAGGCTATAAGCATCTTTCAACATCAGAGATCATCTGGAATTCGATTGTGGGAACAAAAATGTGGATTGCAGTTTATGTGAGGTCTCATCTACCAAGTAAATATGTATGTCTCACATTTCTGATTAAAGGGTTAAGCTGAGTTAGTAGTTTCATATATGTTCCAAAGTTTAAGAGTTACAGGCAATTTTTGTTCTGCAACATACCCCCCACCCTTTGCATAAAGAGTTTCTGTTAATGGAAGATTGCTTAGTGATAGATTTTAAAATGATGTAAGACTAAATTTGGAAAAGTGTGTGAAAGGAGAAAGTTGAGAGTAAATGTGAATACGAGCAAGGTTGTTAGGTTCAGTAGGGTTGAGGATAAGTTAATTGGGATGTAAGTTTGAATGGAGAAGAATTGGAGGAAGTGTACTTTAGGTTCAGTAGGGTTGAGGATAAGCTAATTGGGATGTAAGTGAATGGAGAAAAATTGGAGGAAGTGAACTGTTTCAGATATTTGGGTGTGGACTTAGCAGCATTTGGAACCAAGGAAGCGGAAGTGAGTCACAGGATGGGGGAGGGGGTGAAGGTTTTGTTAGCAATGAAAAAATATGTGGAAGGAGAGAACAATATCTCAGAGAGCAAAAATGGGTATGTTTGAAAGAATAGTAGTTTCAACAATGTTATATGGTTGTGAGGCATGGGCTCTAGATAGGATTGTATGGAGGAGGGTGGATATTTTGGACATGAAATGTTTGAGGGCAATATGTGGTGTGAGGTGGTTTGACTGAGTAAATAATGAAAGGGTAAGAGAGGTGTGGAAATAAAAAGAGTGTGGTTAAGAGCAGAAGAGGATGTGTTGAAATGGTTTGAACATATGGAGGGAATGAGTGAGGAAAGACTGGCAAAGAGGATGTATGTGTCAGAGTTGGAGGGAACTAGGAGAATTTGGAGGTGAAAGGATGGAGTGAAAAAGATTTTGAGCAATTGGGGCCTGAACATACAGGAGGATGTATAGAGGTATAGAGTGAATTGGAACGATGTGGTATACCAGGGTCGACGTGCTATCAGTGGACTGAACCAGGGCATATGAAATGTCTGAGGTAAGCCATGGAAAGGTCTGTGGGTCCTGGATATGGATAGCAAGCTGTGGTTTCAGTGCATTACACAATAGCTAGAGACTGACTGTTAACGAATGTGGCCTTTTTTGTCTGCTTTGCTGGCACTAACTCGCTGAAGCAGGGGGTAGTGATGCTATTTCCTGTGGGGCAGGGTAACACCAGGAATGGATGAAGGCAAGCAAGTATGAATATGTACATGTGTATATATATGTCTTTGTATGTGTAAGTATATGTGTATATGTTGATATGTATATGTGCTTGTATAGGCGTTTATGTATACATATGTGTAGATGAGTAGATGGTCCATTCTTCGTCTGTTTCCTGGCGCTACCTCGCTGACGTGGGGAAACAGCGATTAAGCATAATAATAATATATATATATATATATATATATATATATATATATATATATATATATATATATGGGTGTTACTGGGCTAATTCTTGAAGAGGTTACACTACCACCTAAAAGTCACCTTTGGTGAAGGTGTTATTATTAGGAATACAGTCTTGTCACAAAACTTTTCACTCGTAAGGAGTTTACATTTCTCTGCTAATGGTGGTAGTGCAGGTAAGGGCTGCAGGACTCTTATAGAATTTTCATAGAAATGAAATGAATATATCAGCGTGTGTGTGTATGCATAATACCCTTTAAAAGTTGGACCGGTTAAGAACATGTGGGTTTGTGGCAGAGGTGTGTGATGTCTCCATGGTTGTTTAATTTGTTTATGGATGGGGTTGTTAGGGAGGAGAATGCAAGAGTTTTGGAAAGAGGGGCAAGTATGCAGTCTGTTGTGGATGAGAGAGCTTGGGAAGTGAGTCAGTTGTTGTTCGCTGATGATACAGCGCTGGTGGCTGATTCATGTAAGAAACTGCAGAAGCTGGTGACTGAGTTTGGTAAATTGTGTGAAAGAAGAAAGTTAAGAGTAAATGTGAATAAGAGCAAGGTTATTAGGTACAGTAGGGTTGAGGGTCAAGTCAATTGGGAGGTAAGTTTGAATGGAGAAAAACTGGAGGAGGTAAAGTGTTTTAGATATCTGGGAGTGGATCTGGCAGCGGATGGAACCATGGAAGCGGAAGTGAATCATAGGGTGGGGGAGGGGGCGAAAATTCTGGGAGCCTTGAAGAACGTTTGGAAGTTGAGAACATTATCTCGGAAAGCAAAAATGGCTATGTTTGAAGGAATAGTGGTTCCAACAATGTTGTATGGTTGAGAGGCATGGGCTATGGATAGAGTTGTGCGCAGGAGGGTGGATGTGCTGGAAATGAGATGTTTGAGGACAATATGTTGTGTGAGGTGGTTTGATCGAGTAAGTAATGTAAAGGTGAGAGAGATGTGTGGAAATAAAAAGAGTGTGGTTGAGAGAGCAGAAGAGGGTGTTTTGAAATGGTTTGGTCACATGGAGAGAATGAGTGGGGAAAGATTGACCAAGAGGATATATGTGTCGGAGGTGGAGGGAACGAGGAGAAGTTGGAGACCAAATTTTAGGTGGAAAGATGGAGTGAAAAAGATTTTGAGTGATCAGGGCCTGAACATGCAGGAGGGTGAAAGGCGTGCAAGGAATAGAGTGAATTGGAACAATGTGGTATGCCAGGGTCGACATGCTGTCAATGGATTGAACCAGGGCATGTGAAGCGTCTGGGGTGAACCATGGAAAGTGTGTGGGGCCTGGATGTGGAAAGGGAGCTGTGGTTTTGGTGCATTATTACATGACAGCTAGAGAGTGAGTGTGAATGAATGGGGCCTTTGGTGTCTTTCCTAGCGCTACCTCGCACACATGAGGGGGGAGGGGGTTGTTATTCCATGTGTGGCGGGGTGGCGATGGGAACAAATAAAGGCAGACAGTATGAATTACGTACATGTGTATATACATATATGTCCGTGTGTGTATATATATGTGTACATTGAGATGTATAGGTATGTATATTTGCGTGTGTGGACATGTATGTATATACATGTGTATGTGGGCGGGTTGGGCCATTCTTTCGTCTGTTTCCTTGCGCTACCTCGCTAACGAGGGAGACAAAAAATATATATATATATATATATATATATATATATATATATATATATATATATATATATATATATATATATATATATTATCCCTGGGGATAGGGGATTAAGAATACTTCCCACGTATTCCCTGCGTGTCGTAGAAGGCGACTAAAAGGGGAGGGAGCGGGGGGCTGGAAATCCTCCCCTCTCGTTTTTTTTTTTAATTTTCCAAAAGAAGGAACAGAGGGGGCCAGGTGAGGATATTCCAAAAAAGGCCCAGTCCTCTGTTCTTAACGCTACCTCGCCAACGCGGGAAATGGCAAATAGTTTAAAAGAAAGAAAAAAGATTATATATATATATATATATATATATATATATATATATATATATGAAAGGAGTTCTATAGTAAGGAAGTTACTGGTAAAGGCAGATAGATTTGTATTTCATTTGTATGTGATTGTATGGTCAAAATTGTCACCTTTGGTTATTTATCTTATATTCAAAACTCTCAACGAAATATATCATTGGGTATAATGTTTGGTCTGATCTTAGCTAGTCACTTACAAGAAGGTTGAAGCACCTGATTGTCAGACTTTGTTTTTATCTCTTTTGATAATTTCATATCAATGCAGGTGATTGAAGAGTGTGCAAAACAGATTCCATATATTTTCTTTTTAGTTGGAAAAAAATGTTAACATAACTGAAAGGTTATATAACTGTTTTTTAAAAAGAAAACCATATTTTTTATTGTTGCATTACAAGATGTGTGATACTGTGAAAGACATTATTATTGAAAAACCTACATGTTTTTGGTAAGGAAGTTTTGATTATGTAACTATTACCTCACCTCTGGCTGAGCCCCGTTAATAGGGGTATTTTTAACAGGGTCTATATGAATACTTTAATTTTGACAGAAACATTTAAAGTTCTTTTGTAAAATGCTGTTCACTTCTTCATGATGTTGCAATATAGTTTCAATAAGTGTATTTTCTACAATTGTAACAGAATTCTATTCAGACAGAATATGATTTGTGATTTATGGAAACAACCCTAATGTGAAAAATATATGTTTATTATATATTTTGTTTTGTATACATCAAAATATTATATATAAATGCCTATTATTGTTATTATTATTATTGTTATATAACCCCCACAAACCCTTTCCCTATGATCCAAGGGATTCAGAAGCTTCCATTGATAGCTGGTGGACTCCTTTTAAGTGAGTCCTTTGACAAGATTGTAATCTGTTGTGTCACCAGGTGATTGTGGAGGAGGTTTTAGAAAATGTTGAGATATCTTTAAAAGACATTAACAGAATACTAAAAGGTCTTCTTGATCTATACTAGGCTCATGGTCTTGATGAGGTTCAGCATATATGCTGGAAATGTGTGCTGATATGCTAGATGAATAACTTGAAATACTGTTCAAAATGTTACTGGAGAGATGCATTGTCAAGGAAATGGAAAAGGGTAGACATCATACCTATCTCCAAGAAAGGTGACTGGAAACAGGTGCTGAATGACAAACCCTTCTCACTGATGAGTTTGGTCTGTGTGGTTCTGGAAAAGATGGCTATAAGGCAAACACATGGTTTTCTACAAATACATCACTCAAGTGTGAAACAGCATAGTTTTAGGGATAGGTCAGGCATAACAAACCTCTTCTGTTTTGATGAGAGAGTGAGCTCTGTCTTGGACAAAAGGGAAGACTAGATATTATATGAATGTATGTTGTATTGATGCAAGGCATGGGCTATAGATAAGGATCTGTGAAGGAGGTTGGGTGTGTTGGAAATGATCAAGATTGAAATTACCTAAGTATGAGACCGCATGTTCTTAGGGATAGGTCAAGTGTGACAAACCTCTTATGTTTCTACATGAGAGGGAGCTCTGTCTTGGACAAAAATGAAGTTTAGACATTGTATGGATGTATTTTGTATTGATGCAAGGAGAATGGATGTGTTGGAAAATGAAAAAAAAGTTTAAGAGCAATAATTTGTGAAAGGAGGATTACTCGGGTTAGTAAAAACAGGGTAAGAGAGAGTGGTGATAAGAAGAGTATGTATCAGAGAGCTGAAGAAAGTGCACTGAAATGGTTTAGACATGCAAAGAGGATGTGTGTCAGAAGTTAAGGGTACAAGAAGAGGGAGACCAAATTGTAGATGGAAGGATGTATTGAAAAGATCTGAGTGCTCGTAACCAGAAGATGCAGGAGGGTGAAAGTTGTGCTCAGGACAGAATGAACTGGAGTGATGGACTGAACCAGGGCACGAAGCAGCTGGAGGAAGCAATGGAAAGGTCTGGGGCATGATTATGGATAGTGGGCTGTGGTTTTAGAGCATTACAAATGACAGCGAGTAAATGAGGCTGGAATTATGCTCATCAAATGTAACACTAAACTCTTGTTATTTGTGAGATGTTTGTTACTCACACTTACTCTGTCTTATGAGGTTCAATAAGAGCTGTGTTCTTAGTTTCCTGCAACGGTTAAAAATTTACTCTGTTTGAGTGGTGTCTGTCCATATATCTCTCATTTTTGTGTGTGTAGCTGCCCATCTTTACCCTTTTTGTGAAAAATTGGGATCTTGAACAGTGACACCATACAACTTTTTAAACTTCAGTATGATGTCAGAATTTTCAGTTTCATTACTTGGCTTGTTCTATCCATTACTGTAACATTGTTCTTACATTTGATACAGCGGAGATGTGGTTAAATTGCAGCTGATGATGTGCCAAGCTTATCTGTACTGTGTAACGAGGAGATATACAAAATTTGTAAGCATGTAAGTAATCAGTAAGTACTGTAGTATCAAATTTATGAGTACAAAATCAAGAGGGAACTGTGTAAAAATATCGTATATAACAAAAATCCACTTTTGACATTTTAACCAAGGAATCTCACCTTTCTTTTAAACTTACAAAATGATTTTAACCATACCATTTCAGATATTCAAATTTCAATGAAAAATTAATTAAAGAACTATATTTTGGTTATTATTGCTCTAGTAGTTGGTAGGCAGCCACCAACTAGTGAGGTACTACCAGTACTACCTGCTTGGGTTTGTCACAGTTGTGCAGTGGGCCAGCACACTTCAGTGGTTGTCCAGTTGGATTCCCCTGACCCAGGTAACTGTTTTTGTTCTGTCTCACCCATATGTGGACTGCTGGCATTCTATCCACAAGTATACAATCTTTGTTACACATAACACTTGACAACTCTTACTTAACATAGCATATTCTCCATAATTTTAAATTTTCCTGCGGTTAGTGTTAAGCCCTTGCCCTGCCTTTTGGCAAAATGGTAGGACTAGATAGAAGTATTAAGGAAAAACATTCAGGCAGGAGCATTGGGTAGAAAAATTTGGTTTAAGTAGGTAGGAACTTGAGGTAGAAATGGTAGATTGGAACATAAGGTAAACACATTAGGTAGAAGTAGTTTTGAATATTTGGTAGGAAACTGGAAACTGTACTAGAGTTGCTCTCTGGGAGTGGCTTTTTAAGGGTAAAGTGCAAAGGCTACAAAGCAACGCTTAAGTTCACTAGTTGCGGAGATACTTTTGCCATGGCCACCCCCTTGAGGGAGTTTCGGGAAGGAACAGGCATCAGAGATATAGATCGATATATAGGCCTAAGTGTCATGCGAGTTGCAACGGCACATTTCATACAATTTATTTTACCTTCAGTGAAATATTTTGTACAAATTATTATTTTATATCATAAATCTTTTCTTTGTATAATTGGTGTGATTCATTGATAATTTTTCCATTGAATAATTAATGTGATTCATTGATAATTTTTTCATGATAGCTGTTATAAAACTTTAGAATTATCATCTGATATAAACATCATCTGCCTAGAAACTCAAGAGAATATGCAGTCTTTGGCATGGCTATAAGGTTGGTTGGTTTCTTGGGTTTAATGTCCAGGACCTATGAGGAAGTCGTCAGGCCTGTAACCATTTTAGCTCTCTACTGTACCTACTTGTCCTATTATGAAATAGTTATAAACTAAATCTGAATAGTATATAGGTGAATGGATGAAGCAGGAATATTTTATTGAAGAGACAATCAGTTGTGCTAACAACAAAATTATACAATACATAGTTGTAAATGGTACATAATAGATGAATTAAATTTCATACATATCTTAAACCACATTATCCTGATCAGCTGTCTTTTTGAGGAGAGAAATCACCAAGTTAATTGTCTAGGTTGGAATCACTTAACAGTGTTTATGTCAAAACGTTTTCCTGTGTTGATACAAAATTCCAATATTTTTTGTGTGTGAATTGTAGATGGGGCATCTGATAAATGTGTTGTGTAGTTAGGATGGTGTTACAGTCCATACATTATGGGGGAAAGGACTTGATAGTATAAGGCAGAAGGTGAACGAGGTATGTTGTGTTCATATAGAGTGCTTTTAGTTGACTGAATGTGGGAAGACATTGTCACACACTGTCAACTCAGCAACCACCCACACCTGATGGGCATCCTTTAAACTGACTCACAAATCTATATGTGGATATATAGATATAGAATAGCTCACCTTAGAGAAGTTAGGAGTGAAAAGTAGTGTTATACATATAGATATTTAAAGGGTAAATATTTTGTCTTTCAAACCTGTCTCAAGTATTAAGCATATGTACTGAAGGTTGAGAATATACCACAATTCTCAAGTTTTAAATATCTCTAGTCGAAATGTCATGTTGAGGTATAGATGTATGGATTTTATTGCACTTGGCATAACCATGATAGTATTCTTTGTATTATCCTTTTGAATATATAATGCAGCATATGTTATACTTTACTTATTTTTGTTGAAATACATGTGGATGCACTGTGATCAACCAACAAAAACACATGCCCACAAGAGCTGACCATATATCCACTTTTTCCATTAATTACAAATGTGAACGTCTTTCTGTGTGACAAACCAGGAGAGGTGTGAAGCTGTATGATGAGACTAAGATTTTACATGTCTTGCTTTGAAAAGGTAAATGGCATGCATTATTAGTGATATGTGGTATTATTACTGTTCTTGACATCCAGCCCTGGTTAGGTTTGTTTGAAATTGCTTTTCTATGATATTTGGTATCTTGTGAATGAATTTGACCTTCAGTTCTATCACAAATCACTACTTTTTGTGATTTCCCCTTGCCAAAACCCTGGCATCCATCAGGAGACCCCCAATATCATTGGAAAAAGGGGGAATATCTCTAAAGGCATTGATTTCTGGTACAAATGAAGGTCAGAGTTATGCAAAACACATCAAAAACCAGCAGAAACACATAATTTCAACTTCCATACCAGTGGGTATCTGAAACAGTAATTTTACTGAAAATGTTAATGTTAGGTAATTGAAAGACATACTGCTAAAACGAATCTACTTCATTCAACATCAATCAACAGTTTTACAGTCCATCTTCCAAAATGTAGTCATCATTACTGATTACCTATTAGACCAAACACAAATCTTTCCATATTACACTATATGATAGTACATTTTGGACATTTGTTTACACATACACTGATAACACAGTACTTTACATATTTATGACAAGCACACTTTCTCACAGAACACGGAAATGCATCGCTGCACATCATTAAGCTCAATGGAAAGGAACGTAGAACTTGAACCCATCAGTAAACCTGACAGCACAACACAAAAATATGCAAATTTTAGCTGCATGTATACTTCCTGTATACCAGTGAGTCATTTACAGGATTCAGTGAGGCACAATATTTATAGAACACAGAACTCACAGCCTCAGTGAACCTTAACTCATGGTAGTTAGAATGTGTATTATGTACAGTTCACAATCTGTATATATTTTGCACTTTTTTTCTGAAGTTGTTACACTGTTTGTGTCGATGAGAAACCACACTCAATAGTTTTGTTATATTTCTTAAAATATGGCGGTTATCTCATCAGATATAATAACTAACTTATTTTCAGTGCATCAGTATTGGTCATGGATGAAAAAGAATATAGTGTTATAAAAATCCTAATGCATGACATTTTGTATCAAACCAACAAAATGTTATCTCTCGTAAAAGTGTCTAGTGAAGTATTAACAGCTATTAGACTTTAAAGGGCACTTTTCAGAAACACACCTCATACTTCACTAACCAAGGCCAAATTATTTAGATTTTGATTATGTATGTCATATCACTTTATATTTACAGTACAAGCTTTTTAAGCCTTAAGAAATGCACAAGAAGGACCAATAATCAACTATAATCTATAATACAGAGAAGATTCTGGATTCACAGATCTGGGATAACTGATATAACACTTCATCAGCATGTTTTAAGGAATAGTGGCAACCAGCCAAGTACCACATTAGAGCCTTAATCTGCGGTTATGGCTTCATAGGTGATAGAGTGCATATCATTTGTCCCAGTAAAGTAAGTGGCACTATCAGTATGCACATCATCTTTGTTACCCTCGAAATCACAAGATTTGTATGAGGTAATTTATTTTATGACAACTTTTAGCTACTTGAAATTGCTGTTCTTAAATCTGGAAAACATTACAAATCCATATATTCTTATGTACTAAATTTTTTCCTTCATACAATTTCAGCCACCAGTATATTTCACTGCAGCACTTTTCCCTTGCACTACTATATTGGGTTCATTACCAGCTTGGTCATGTAGTCAAAATAATTAAACCTGCCTTTTTTTTCAGGAAATGCAACCATAATACATTTTGTTAATGATGAGCAGCTTTTACCATCACTAATAACCACAACAGAGGGTCACGATTCATCTCAGCAGAGGTACTTAAAATAAAAAAAAATTCGTCATCTCTCTCAGTTGTTATTTAAATAATATTTCCATTCTTTTACTAGTACACCTATATCCTGCTTCATGCAACTTCACTAACTGTAATTTTGTTTCTAAGTGATGACCTTAATTCTACCACTGTCTCAGTTTGTGTGAGAAAACTTCAAAATTATGCAATCACTCTAGGCCTGCTGTGCACTTGTGCACAAAGCACTGGTGGGGGCGAGGAGTGAGTAACCAATGAAGGCAGCCTGTATACTCACTCACCACTGTTGTGTACAGACCTATGCTACTCATTCTCATCTTGTAGCATGTGGATTTGCCATTCCTTTTGACTTCCATGCAATGGTGTTTGTGGCCTTCTAGTTACGTTCTTACTTAAATCATGAACTAATAATCATTTAGATATTCAGAAAAATAAGGGAGAAAATGGTTGGTAGAGACAGTAATGCTAATAGTTGCAACATATATTCAGTGAATAGTTTGGTAAATTGTACTTATTACATTTTTTCTACAAACTTTTCTTCGGTAGGTTTGTACACGACATATAAATTAGGCATGCTATGCAGTTGTTGAAAGCCAGGCATTAAGGGGGGGGCATCGAGTAAACATACAACGCAGGCTGCATTTAAACTTGAAGTGTTTCACTGTCCTTTGTTATGTGTGGACCTGTGTACTTTCTCTCAGCTTGTAGTGTGTGGGTTGCCATTACTGTTGACTTTACTGCACTCTTGTGTAAATGATCTGATTAAGTTCCTCTTAGTTTTATAAACTAATGATTATTTCGATTTTCAATACAATAAAGGTTGTAGAGATGGTTATTCTAACAAATACTAACAATCGCAGGGAAGTTAGGTTACCCTTAGCTGTAAAACACGCATCTTATACCCAATGATTATCACAGTAAATGGCATTTTTCATTATTTTTTCAAGTTAATTTTCTTTTGTAAGTTCATACCTAGCTCATGAACTATTAATTATTTAGATATCCACAATATTAATGGAGAGAATGGGTAATAGATGAAAAGGCAAGGGATCCTAGGGCAATAAATGTGTTGAAGCCAATGCTCACAACAAAACTTTCAAATATACATTTTGAATGATACAATGAATTTATATTTTCATGTATACATATTTTTTACACAACTCTTTTTTATCTTATGTTTTGCTTAACTCATGAACCAAGAATTACTTACAGATCCAGAAGAAAATCAAGGGGATGATAAAGATGGTAGCGTTATCTACCACCTAAGTGCTTGTGGTCACAGAGAGAGGAGCCTGGCCCCAGCGGAGAAGTATTCAGTATGTACTCTGCATATCAAGGCAAACTGGTATTTTCCATAAAAATTTCTTTTTGTATCCCAGGGGATAGGGGAGAAAGAATACTGCCCACATATTCCCTATGAGTCATAGAAGGCAACTAAATGGGGTGGGAGTGGGGGACTGGAAATCCTCCCCTCCTGTTTTACTTTTCTAAAAGAAGGAACAGAGAAGGGGGCCAAGTGGGGATTTTTTCACCAAAGCTCAGTCATCTGTTCGTGACGCTACCTCCCTAACACGGGAAATGGCAAATGTGTTTGAAAAAATTACAAAATTCTCTTCAGTAAGGTCTTGACTAACACATGAATTAATAAAAATAACAAAAATGTGGGAGATGGAAGAGCTATCAAATCTGGTGAGAAATTCAGTTAGTTAAAGAGTTCACTAGTTATGGAGATTCTTTTACCATGGCCTCTCCCATGAGGGAGTTCCTGAAGGAGAATAAGCAACAGGGATATTAATTGATAAGCTAATTGTTATTTGTTTTTTCTGCATAATTCTCTTTAGTATATTCTGGCCTAATTTGTATGCCAATAATCATTTAGATATTCAACAAAATGGAGAAAATGGGAGGTTAAATGAAGAGCTCGCGAGCCAGGGAATATGAGCTTCGTAAAAGCTAGTGCCCATGGCAAGACACTTAGTAGATATGGAAAACTGTATTTTATATATGTATTTTTGTAATGCAGTTCTCTTCAGTGAGTTCTTAGCTAACTCGTAACTAATAATAATTTAAATACTCTTAAAAATATGGAGAAAATGGATGGTAGAGGTGGAAGTGCAGGGTGTGTCCTGGTGTTTTAATAAATATGACTCAGAGAAGCATTTGCCATTTCATCCCACATTAATGTTTCTATTCATGTTAATACCTGTTATTTTCTTTTATTTTTTGTCAGATGAATTCAATTTCATTCGGTGAGTATTCATTGGATTTGTTTTGACAGTTACAGATGTTATTTTGGAAGGGATTCAGTAAAGGTCTTGGAATGCATACCTATTAAATACATGAAACAAATGGCTCTCTTAAAACAAAATTGTTCTGTGCAAACTTTTTCGTCATATAACAGGATATAGGTGTAGGTGTATTAGGTAGGAAGGGACAATAATTAAAGTACATTTACTTAAATATTTTGATACTGTCATCATGTTAAATAATTGTCCCCTCAAAAAATATCTTGATCCAATAAAATGGTATGAACTTTTCCTAAGATGAAGTGACAACAGTACAATACATTAAAGCTGTATCAACATCATGAACACCAAATTTCAAATGGTGTCACAGTACATACATAACACACAACGATGGATAATATACACATCTTTTGAAGATAGGTTCACTTTCACATACAGATAAATGGCACTAAAACTCTAGCTCAAAGAGATATTTACATAATTGCCTCTAAAACAATGTGGGATATGCTACAGTTGTGGAGAGTATATGATAAAAGGATGCAATCTGTCACTTGTCAATGGTATATTACAAAGTATTAGACCTAAAGCAGTGATTAGAACAATGCACTGTCAGTTTTCAAAATTTATTGATTTAACAAAAATTTTATTAGTCCTTATTGACTATTCATATACAGATGCTGCTCGACTTACAATTTTTTATCTTTGATGGTGTGTTAACGATACATGTTCAGTAGAAACTGTACTTCGAATATTGAATTTTGATCTTTTCCTAGGCTAGTGATATGCAGTATGATACTTTCTCATGATGCTGTAGCTAAGCTATGATGTTCAGTAGTTTAGATGTATAGCATTAAATGTATTTTTGATACGATATTTTCATCTTACAATGGGGTTATCGGAAAGGAACCGCTTTGTAAGTCGAGGAGCATCTGTACAACCAAAGTCTTATCCCATTTCAGTCGGTAAACCAAGTTGAAATGTCCAATACACATGTGGCATAATCACCACTGGCTGTACACTTTCTAAAATTTTTATTGAGGCAACCCAAGTACAACCATTCTTGATGTTATATAAAATCCTATTATTCTAAAAACTAACCTTGGAGAAACAACAAAACAATTTTAAGCAGCTAATACACTTTGTGCTGGAAGACTTGCTTCAAATTGCACCTTGCAAAGACTGCTCAAATCAGAGTGAATGACTTGGGAAAGTGTGCTACTATCTCTTGGAGAATGTATTCTCGTTTTGCATGTATTAATGATGAAAAAGTGGGACACTGTAAATTTACTATGCTATTGAGCACAAGCAGGAAATTTTAATGCCATAAATATTGAGAAACTGATCCCAGTCATTCTTGGAAGCACTATTGTTATAAGATTGGGCTAATTTTTTCTTTCTGTCTGAATACATGTATCATTTCATGATCTGTTGCTGGAGATTTTTATTTTTTTTTTATACACATATGTAAGTCAGTTGCTTCATCTTTCTACCCCTTTTCCAACAAATTAAAGGCTATTTCTTTTAAGATACATCTTGCAGATCAGGTAAATTATTGTTTAGCCTCCACTAAGCGAAGGAATATATCATGTGGAAAAGCAGTTGTGCAATTTTCTGCCAGTTACAATAAGGATATTGGGTTTTTAATGAAATCCCAGTTCAGATGTGCACCAGATATGGTCAAATGTCCTGAAAAGTTTATGGAAAAAGCTTGCTAAACACAGAATCTTCACTGCGAGGGGCTGGAAATCCTCTCTTCCCCCCCTTTTTTTTTAATATTCCAAAGGATTAACAGAGAAGGGGGCCAAGTGAGGTTATTTCCCTCTAAGGCTCAGTCCCCTGATCCTAATGCTACCACGCTAATGTGGGAAATGGCGAGTGTATGAAAAAATGAATATATATTTTTTTTCTTTCATACTATTCGCCATTTCCCGCATTAGCGAGGTAGCGTTAAGAACAGAGGACTGGGCCTTAGAGAGAATACCCTCACCTGGCCCCCTTCTCTGTTCCTTCTTTTGGAAAATTAGAAAAAAAAAAAAACGAGAGGGGAGGATATATATGTATATATTCATATGAGTCCACGGGGAAAATGAAACACGATAAGTTCCCAAGTGCACTTTTGTGTAATAAACACATCATTGGGGGAAACACGAGAGAAATATAAGTCAGTTGATATACATAGAAGAGACGAAGCTAGGACACCATTTGGTAAACATGTGATTTGGACAATCACATGCTTACCAAATGGCGCCCTAGCTTCGTCTCTTCGATGTATATCAACTGACTTATATTTCTCTCTTGTGTCAACCCTGATGATGTGATTATTACACGAAAGTGCACTTGGGAACTTATCGTGTTTCATTTTCCCCGTGGACTCATAGGAATATATTTATATTATATACCCACAAGCAAACACCAGCCACATTCAGACACCTTTCCAGACTTCTCATGCTCTAATCTTTGGTATCAGTAATTTATTTCATTATCTATCTACCTATCTCTGATGACTATTCCCTCTGGGAATTCCCTAAGAGGGTGGCCACGACAAAAGTCTTCATAATTGGTGAACTCTAGTGCTGCTTCTAAACCTTTGGTGTCCCTCCTTGAGAGGCCATTGACAGAGGGCAATTCTAACGTAGTTTCCAGAGGCTCCTACCTATTGTTCCTTTTCGAATACCAATTACTTCATTGTTTTCCTTTTTACCCCTATATCAAATCGTGAATAAAACTTTTGCAATGCATTTAACCTTTCTAATCCATATCAAATTCCGTCAGCACATTCTCTAAACTCTGTACCATAAAACAATCTTCAAACTTTCTCTACCAGCAGAAATCATTCAGACACTTCTAGAGGGGTACAAAGTATTCTTTGGCTGAGAACTTGCCGTTGTCAATATAGTGATTGGTATTAAGTCCTTAAACACCACTGTAGCAACATCCAATAAACTCATTTGAACTCTTACTCTATTTAGTTTCTTAAGGCACATGTTTACCCCTGCAAATTAATACACTCTAGAAGCTGAAAAATGTACTAGCTGTTTTTACTTGTTTCTACTTTGCATAGATAGTGTAAGCATATATTTTTCAGTTTCTGTATATTCTCTCATTTTGGGTTTTGGGAGGGTTAGTGATGGCTGCCAAGTGAGCCAGCACTTCAGTGGTAGTCGAGTTCCACTCCTTTGACCCAAGTAGCTATCTTTACTTTTTGCCTTACCACATGGACTAATGGCATTCTGTCCACAGACATACAATCCCTCCTTGTCACTCGTAACACTTGACAACACTTAACTCAGCTCATTCTTCTTTACTCTAGATTTTCCTGCAAAATGATATGCGCTAGCCTTGCCTTTTGGCAAAATGGTAGGAGCAAAAGAAAGAAGTAACAGGTAAAATAATTAGACAGGAGCATTAGGTAAGAGCATGTGCTGGGAGCATTAGGCAGTAGTAGATTGACACATTAGGAAGCAGTAGTTGATAGGAACATTAGGTAGAAGCATCTGAAAACTGCACTGGAGCTGCCCTCTGTCACTGGCCTGTTAAGGGTGAGGCACTAAAGGCTAAGAAGCAGCCTTGGAGTTCAACAGATATGGGGATTCTTTTGTTGTAGCCAGCCCCTCGAGGGAGTTCCTAAAGGTAATGGGCATCAGATATATAGATGGATGGATCCTTTTCATTAAACAAAAAACAAGAGTGCTTACATAAACTGTGTGCACCACCCTTACTAATAATTTGCATAAATATGTATCTGCTATTCCCTCAATACTCTTCCTTGTTACTTTGAAAAATTCTAAGAAGGTAGTAGTTGGCAAGGCAGCCAACGACCAGGGAGGTATAATACCGGTACTACCCGCCTGGGTATCGGGAGTGTTAGTGACTGCTGTTTAGTGAGCCAGCACTGCAGTGGTTGTCGAGGCACTCCCCTGACTCAGGTAGCTGTCTTTTCTTTCTGCCTCACCCACACATGGACTGCTGGCATTCTGTCCACCAACACAATCTCTCCATGTCACATATAACACTTGACAACGATTAACTCACACAGCTCATTCTTCATGACTCTAGATTTTCCTGCAGTGAGCGATATGTGCTAGCCCTGCCTTTTGGCAAAATGGTAGTTGCAACAGATAGAAGTAGGTTGGGACATAAGGCAGGAGTAGTTAGTAGGAACATTGGAGCCTCCACAAACACTAGTGTTGGAGTAGCCCTCTGCCAGTGGCCTGTTAATGGTGAGGCACTGAAGGCTAAGAAGCAGCAGTAGAGTTCACTAGTAATGGAGACTGTTTTGCCATGGCCACCCCTTTTGAGAGGGGTTTCAGGGAGGAACAGGCATCTGATAAATAGATAGATAGATATGCGCCTGGATATTGGGAGGGTTGGTCACGGTTATCTAGTTAGGCAGTTCTTCACTGATTATCTAGGTGCACCCCTCTGACCCAAGTAGCTGTCTTTTCTTTCTGCTTCATCCACACATGGACTGCTGGCATTCTGGCCACAAACATACAGTCTCTCCTTGTCATACATAACACTTGACACACACAGCTCATTCTTCACAACTCTAGTGCTTTGTGCTAAATCTGCCTTTTGGGAAAATGGCAGGAGCAGAAGAGAGTATTAGTTGGTAGGAACATTAGGTGGTAGCCTCTAAAAAAAAAACCACTGCTATAGTGTTGCCCTCTGCCTGTTAAGAAGCAGCACTGGAGTTCAGTTATGGAGACTTTAGCCATGGCCTACCCCTTGAGGGGGTTCATGAAGGGAATGTGCTTCACAAAATATAGATAGAACATTTTAGCTTCCACTCAGTCTATAGGATTTTTTTTTTTTTGGGTGGGACATCTAAGTGTTCTATACATAGACAAAAAAAAAAAAAGAAAAAAAAATGATGTGCCTGATATTATACTGTTATGCAACCCCATTAAATGTAAAAAAAAGGAGTGCATCAATAAGTCAAAAGCAAGGCAGTTGGTCTCAGATGAAGTGGCACACACAAGTATCTTTTCAGCACATCCACATGAAAAACTTAAGAAGACTGTGTGTGTGTATGAAATGATTAATAAAGGCAAGTGTGATGAACTCTATATACAGAAGAAAAACAGTGAATGAAATGTTTCATTCACTGTTTTTCTTCTGTATATAGAGTTCATCACACTTTCATAAGCCCAACACAAAGTCTCAAAAATAATTCAAAAATTTTCATTAAAGGGACTACTACATTAAAAAAGATATTGCATCTTTATACCAGTAATTTTTTCCAATTTGAGCCATTTCAAGTGCTGTATGTTTAGGGTTGTATTGGGCAATTTGTTGGAGCCTGAAAGATGCACTGCATTTGTATTATTCCTCAAACCTCAAAATATGCAATGCATTTGTATTGGTCTTCAAACCTCATTATGAATACAATTGAAAGATGGCCCACAGTAACTATAGTCATCTGTTATTTGTGATTCTTCCAATACACTGCCTTGAAGACATTAATCAGATCCCAGATAAAAAAAATTGGTAAAAAAATTTAGGCAAAAACAATTCAGGGTTTATTTCAATATTATTTTAGTGAAGGATTTTTTTTTTTTTTTTATACATACTACATGTGAACTATTCATGCATGGAGATCCTCCAGCATCTAAGCAATGGTCCCAGTAATGTAGATGCAGTACAAATATATCTTCTAATATTCAGCACCCTTTTCTACTATTTCTCATCTCCAAAATTCATGCAAATATGAATCATACAAAAATATCAATAATAATATTTTCTTTTTAAGCTAATGGGTTCTGAATAGTGAAGGTATTGGTACCATACTGCTGATCATACAGACCGATTATCTAGGAATTCTGAAGAAAAAAATAGACACCAAAAAAATCTTATTCCTTATATGCATCTTTTAACATACTTGAATGATCAAAAAAAAAAAATTCCTGATAAAATACTTGGTATTGTGATGAGTTCATTCAAGCTGAGAATTTACTGATAAACTAATTATATTACACAAAAAAGTAACAAAATAATGCTTTGAACAAAAAATGTGTAATTCTTACACTGTCTTTTAAGCATTCATAATAGGGTCCAAGGCCTTTGCAATTTGCTGTTCTAATATGTGTTCTTGATGCATTTAAATCCTAAATTAATAAATCAATTTACTACACTAAGAGCAAAATAGAGTAATTGTTAACCCTGATGTCCTCAAAGTATGTCTATCCTTTATTAAAATATAATTGTAACTTTATCCACATGCCCTACATGAAAACAAAAACTAGCATCAGATCTACAGCATCAAAATTCCCCAAGCAGAAAATTTGTCTAGCTAATCCATTAAATACTAAAAAGATCATTCTTGCTATTGATGCATACACAAAGTAAAATTCCTGTATTACTCCAATACTGAGCATAGTCTCCTGTAAAATGTTCCAATATACTGAATACATTCACATGCTCACAAAATAAAATGAATATACATCTGATTATGTAGCAACAATGCTCCTCCAACAATAACAAATACTTCCACTATTTTGTAATTAAATATGCAAGGGATTTAAATCTGACACTACAGCTTTCTGTATTCACATTCATACCTGATATTTAACTGGTGTGGTAACTCATAAATGCCATACATCAATATCCTCACTTACCAGTCATACTTGATTAAAACAATGTATTCATTTGGTTTTCTAAAATACTTGACAAGGACAGTCATATGATATTACAATATCCTAAAAGGAAAAAAAAAAATATATGAAAGAAATCCTGCATTGTCATAATACAGAGAAGAATATTTCTTCTATATAAAAGAAAATATATATCACAGTAAATCTACACTGTAACTACAATTGTTCTGTACCCATGACTATTTCTTATACAGAATGACAATGTTTTTGTGGGAGTATTTTTAAGTCTAATAAGCTATACAAAATTCATTATAAAAATCATCAGACCCCTCACTTTGCAAAGAACTTAAGTAAAAGTATGTTTTATCGTAGCTACATACATTTGTGAGTGGTAGGTAATATAATCCCAGCCCATCTTCCACCACTCAAAATACTGGTTAGGATGTTCAACTGGTTAAGAGTGTTGATCTCTCCTTAACACCCACAAGAAAATTAGGTGTAAAATCGTATGGTCTACTGTCAAATAGTCATAATAAGTGTAGTTACCATGTGGTGAGGAGTCATTGTCAAGCTGTGTATGATGAATTACCGCTCCATCATTCACTTTAACAGTTTCCAACAGAGCATACCTACATATACAAAAATAATAACTTTGAATTGGAATTAATGCTTTCTTGACAGATTAATGTCTAATTACTACCAATGAATGGTAAAGCAAGTCTGCTTTATGTATGTTATCTTAAGAGTGTATATATAGGAATATCCAACTCAGACACACTCACAAGACACCCCTTAATATCTTAACAGTAACAGAATTTGTTACAATGCGGTCCATTCGTCTCTCCCACTAATGTCTTGGAATTCAACCTTCAGAAAAGATGTGTTGGTCCTCACAGACATGCTGGATTTTCAGGCTGGCAGACCATCATTATCTTTTGCATAAAAATGTCCAGTTTACCTGTGGAGTTATTGGATAATAGATATTAGCAATGCATGCCACTTTTCTTAATAAAAATGAAATTATATCAAAGAAAATAATTTTCCTCTGTATTGCAATTTACTAGTGAAAGCTTACTGCATTTGAATATGAGCAAAATATTCATATAAAAAGATAACATTAAATCTATGCCTTTGCATTCATTTGTGCATTACAATGAAAATTTAAAAAACAAAATTGCAGTTTATATTTAGGCAATAAACTGCTTATAATAAGTTCTAAGCAAACATCAAACTAAGGAACTTAAGAGGCTTCAGAAAGCATAAACAAAGAAATATAAGGAAAATGCCATGATACCTATGAAGTCACTGGTCGAACCACCATCATTAGTTTCTGGAGAGACTCGGTCATGTTATCTGAGGATGAACAGGCATAACATGACAAGTAAAAAACAAAGCAAACAAACATGCAGAAATACACATTCCTTATGTGCAGCATTCCCACACAAATACATAATGCAATCATTTAATTTTCTTGTACCACCTTATTAACTATATTTTTTTGTGAGAAATAACTTCAAAAGGAAATTCATTTGATGCTAGATGTGACAAATTTGTGGGAGAGAATGATCTACATCCTTTCATTCATTCTGTGATAAGTACTAAGATGGGAGAGAGCTATGAAAATCACAAAAAAATGTGAAACTTAGAATGATGAAAACACCCAAAAACCAAAATTAAACATATTTTCAATGTTTTTACTGACAAATACCGATTATACTGACGGATAAGTATTACCACTTTAAGCAAGTGTACTGGAAGGTGTCTGTGTGCAAGTGGATGTAAATAAGACCATAACAACATATCATTCAATTAGTGTTACTGAATAGATAAATGATGGCTACTTGGGGATGTTTGGTTAGGTATTCATCCATCCTGATGGTTTCTAAAAATGTTTTTCCAACTGCAATGTTAGCCTAATCACCATTTTGGTCTACGGAGCAAATGACCGTGCAAATTTCACCCCTTTACTGTCTAGTGATGCCCATCGGCTTCGGAAAACATTTCCCTGCTCATCCAAGTTGAGCTGGGGTGTGAAGGATCCTGCACTGTTGGGATCTAATAGCAGTCAGATTCTGTATGATGCATTGTGCATCACTGACAAATGAAACATATAACCATCAATTTACCATTTACCTTCACAGCCTTCCCCACTACTGCCTTGTTTATTATCACAATCATTATAGGAAAGGATGCAAATCATTCTCCCAGTCACGTATTTCCCATTTCTAGCATCAAATCAACTGTTGCAAGTTTATTTCCATAAAAAAGTGGTGCATGGAAATTCAATGTTCACCAAACATATAAATACACAAAGCACACTGGCTGAGTTAAAAGGGTATAAAAAGTAATAAAAAAGAGGTTCACATTAAAAGTGCAACATGTGGCAAGTGCAGTTTGGGCCCTGGGTCACAATAATTAAGATTTAATCTGATGAGTATATACACCTCTTTATATGCTAATTAATTTTATAATAATACCTTAACTTCCATTTAAACTGATTAGTACAAGGTTACTAGCTATCTATTTTCTATACCTTCCATTTAGACTGATTAGTACAAGGTTACTAGTTATCTATTTTCTATAACCAACCATGCTCTTGCTGTCTACCTGGGACAGAGTAACATGAATTAAGGATAGAAAGCACATGTCCAATTTTTCCTCAAACATAATTCAAATTGTTTTCACATAATTTAATTTACATGTGACTGAGAGGTGCAATAAGCAAGGTTATGAATGAAAACATGAATCCTTAATATATCTCATTCATTTTGTGTCTTTTTTATATGAAAATGTTCATATTTTAACAGCTTCTTTATTCTATCCATCCTTTTTGGTCCCCATTTACATAAACACCAACTTCTCTCATTACATGAAAAAATTAATCTGGTATCCTCATCTGAAAACCTTTCAACCTAAACAATGCATATTGTGCATTGCTCCAACTATTTTCACTTGTTCTGGTACCTTTCAAGATACTAACTTGATCACTAACCTATCATCTGTAACATATCCAAAATGGCCACGCCATTTTGAAGAATTCCATGTCTTTTCACTTATTAGATATCTTTCTCTCACCTTGATTCCTTTATCTATCCTCTTAGT
This sequence comes from Panulirus ornatus, assembly GCF_036320965.1. Classification (NCBI taxonomy): domain Eukaryota; kingdom Metazoa; phylum Arthropoda; class Malacostraca; order Decapoda; family Palinuridae; genus Panulirus; species Panulirus ornatus. The sequence goes on along the minus strand of NC_092290.1, from coordinate 5,156,208 downwards.
TTTAACGATACTACACTAACTATCCATCTCTACTAATATAATATTTATGGACCTAAAAAAAATAAGGTTTCACGCCCATACATTACAGATGCAGACAGTAATCCATCTTTGACAAACAAAAACACAGATATACTAACAATAGAATCACAAGATTTCCTAATCTTTCTAAACACAAAATTTTTACAAAATTCTTGCCTCTTCGGGCACTTCGGTTTAGATATTTCTTCCTCATCTAATATCTGACACTGCCTCAAATAGTATACCAAAAGCTTTCAACATCTTTTTTTTTTCTCAATTTACCATTGTAATGCTTCACAAGAAAGCCTTTAAGTTTTCATACAACAAGCTATTGTGATGTAGACAGCATAATTCTTCATAATTTTCAATGCTTTACATCCTTCGTATGGAAAACTTTCAACCCTGGATCTCTCTTTTACTAATCTGTTTTTCAGGGGACAGGCATGCAATTCCTACATGGAATCAATAAAAAGTGAAACTAAATTCCATGACTACAGAGTCTGGTACAGTCTTAATGTACAATGTAATAACTAAATTTCCTGCCTGCATTTTGAAAGATTCAGTGGTCCCTTTACTGACTACAGGCATGAATCAATGCCACAAGTTGCTTGCAACTCTACCTAACAAGCAGAAATAACCACAAGCCTGTTACCCAGAAAAACCATAAGGTAAGGACAATGCTTAGCCCCACACAATGTGCCCTAGCCTATATTATGTTTTATGTTGGGCTCAGATGATAATAGCAAACTGCCAAGTTACTCAATATAATGTCCAAGTACATTACAGGAAAACGGTTAAATATTTTAATTTCATCATTTCAAAATCTGCTAATATTCCACTGGCTGAGGAAAACAACTTTTCCATGCAACCAAGACACAATGTAAGTTACTTGACATACAAGACAATGACTTTAATTCCTCTGCAATGTAATCCTGGAGAAGTAAAACATTATTACATTAATCTTCACACACCTTACTATTCATTCTATTCATTACTATCCATCTTTAAAGTAACATTTCATATTAACTATTACAGCCTGCAAATTATTTCACAAATATAAGTTTGATATATCATCAAAATGATAAAGGAAACCTCCACAAAATCCAACAAATATTTTCTAAATCGAGACTCGAAACTGCAAACTTTTAAAAACCAAAAACTTCCAAAATCCCTAGTGTATCAAAAACGAAATTTCCACATAACTGGATCAAAGCCTCCAAAGTTGATTACTCTGTAAAAGTGTCTACGAGGAAAGAAAACCATAAAAGACTGGTAAATTAAAAACAAGAAAATAATGATAACATGGTAACCAGTTAGAGAACATATTAATGAAAATCTTTTGTGAGTCTGGATTTGAAGTATCCTACACTCAACCACCTCATTATGCTTTTCTGTGAAGCATGATCATTTAAGTAACCCATACCCTTTAGCATTATGCTTATGTCTTTTCTACATATTTCACTGTTTTATTTCCTCCCCATCCCATATCACTAGTGTTGGGGTTACAGCATTTTCCGCAGTGAAAACACTTGAACCTGCCATTCAGTTCCTTGTATATCCTTATATATCATCCTCTACAACTCTTCCCTCCAAATCCCTTAGCCTGATTAGCTATGCCTTAACTGCCAATGTACTTGAAATTATGGAAAAACTATGGATTATGCCGTACCGTGTCCACAAAATTCTTTTTTAAACTCTGTTCCTTTTTTTTTCCTAAGCTGCTAGACTTGCTTATGCCTTACAAATGCAGGCAAGCTGGGTCGTCACCTGTACCTTCACACAATGCTTCTTAAGGATGCTTCCCTCTGTGTGAGACTATAGGTTACCCATTTTCCTACTTTTTAACCACAAACTTCACGTAACCTTTCATCACAATGTCCTGATTCCTGACTCTGTTTCCTAATTTTTGTTACTGCATAAATAGCTGAGTTCTGTATAGTTTCCAGAGTTTTATCTTTAAATCTCTGCTCTTCTTACATCCTCACTTACTACATAATCAAACCCAAGCAATACATGATCATTTTTTCAAAATGGTGTACCATACATATTTTCAATTTCCATGCTTCTAGTATCTGAAATTATGCTGTCATCCCCGTTTGTCATTCTGAGTCTATCAAAGGCATATTCTTGTCAACACAATAACTCAAGAACAATACTTGTAAAAGACAGACACTATATACTTACACCCTGGAGAGGTGATGTACTTATATTTTGGAGCAGGTATAGGCAAAAATTTAAACATTATGTAGGAGAAAGATTTTTCAGCAAGTTTTATGTCAGGGGTGCTGAAGGATGATCAATTCAAAACCAAAACATGCTACTGGTACATGTAATGTACAGACAAATATCTTTTTTTCATACTATTTGCCATTTCCCGCATTAGCGAGGTAGCGTTAAGAACAGAGGACTGAGCCTTTGAGGGAATATTCTCACTTGGCCCCCTTCTCTGTTCCTTTTGGAAAATTAAAAACAGGAGGGGAGGATTTCCAAGCCCCCACTCCCTCCCCTTTTAGTTGCCTTCTACAACATGTGGGGAATTCGTAGGAAGTATTCTCCCCTATCCCCAGGGATAACCGACAAATATCACAGCATAAAAATTTTTGCAACTAATGAGCATGGCTATTTTTCCCTATGATTGATACGGTGTATATTTAATAATGTGATTAATATTTGTGTTTTATGGGGAAAGAATCTTACACTCATGTTGATCGTCTCAATCTTGTACATATCTATCATGTGCTTATACATATGTATGCAAACACACACACACACACATCCTAGCCTATGCAAGGTACCCATTCTATCAACCAGCCCCTAGGGTAGGATGAAAAACTGGGTGGGCTGTGAAATGGCTACTGTGACCAGGATTTGAACCTATGCAGGTTTGATCCCAGGAGCTTTGTGCATGTGTGATGGTCAGTAGTGCTAACTGCTTTGCAGTGTTGTAATTAATTGTTGTGAAATACTGCTATGAAATAAACACTCAACAATAAATAAAGTCTTTTTCACATGTTATACTGCACTATCATGTCAACACATCTTAGTCAACCAAAGCTGGGTGACTAAAAAGTCTCCATATAATTTTGTTTTTCCACAAGAAGACCAAGACGAGCAGGTCCAGATAACTGGGGCTTCGCTGTGCAGTGCTACAAGCATTTACACCTGCATTGCATACACAAAACACTCTGTTATGGTTACAATATATTCAGACTTCAATATGATTTTAAGGACTTGTGCATTCTTGGTATGATTAAATGCATACAATTGCAAAAAAAAATCTTAGTTTTAAGTGAAACATAATGCGGTGCTGAGAGGCAAGTGAATTTCAAAGCATCACTGAGAGTAATGAAAAGATATATTACAGCCACAAAGTGTTCTGATAATATGCAGCAAAGACTGTCTAGTTGGGAACTGTTAACTAATAATAAAAAAATAGTTTGTGCGTGTAAAACAACACCAAGTTTAAAATAATTTGTGATGAAAAGTCGCAAAAGTGGATACTCTAAACAAGACAGAATATGGAACAAGGACATCAGAGTAAGACATGAAATGAGAGGGTATAAATGAAAGATAAGAATGGACATGGAGATAGTATATGTAAAAAGAAACAGAATATTTTTGCAAGGTACAAGAAAATAGGTATTAACTAAGAACACACTATGGTAGAACATGGATAGAAAGTACAAATAGAATGTCTTGGAGTTTTTTATGCCAAATAGAATGTCTCTTGAGTTTTTTATACCTAACTGCCTTCCCCTTACTTGCATCTATCCATTCACTAGCTGTTACGTATAATGGAACAAAACTAGAGCTATCCCACGGTCTACCATAATAACTTCATATGCCCCAGTTCAGCCCTGTAACAGCACATGAAATGTCATTATTCCTTATCAATCCAATTTATTCCCTATCCGATGTGCCTTTTGCCCTCCTGACCGTTCATGCCCTAATACCAAAAAAAAAACAGCCTACACTCCACCCAGTCTCCTCCAAACCCTCGCTCCTACCACTTGACTCGAAGATCCTCTCTCTTTTTTCAGTCATCTTTTCTACAAGCCTGAGCAATTTCAGAACATCCCGGTTAACTTTCCAAGACTGCTTACAACCACATTTTCACCTTTTCCTTACATTTTCATTCCTCACATAATCATCTCACCTCACACGCCATGTTGTCCATAAGCATTTGATTTCCAAACATCCAACCTCTTCCTTTCCTATGCATTCAAGTTCCAAACTGACATTCTTATGACACTGTCAGGACCAATACTCTTTCAAACACCCATTTTTACCCTCTCCTTCCAAATGTTCCTTATAGCACCCAGAAATTTAGCCCCACCCTAACTTATTTTAGCCCCTATGGTTCCAACTGCTGTTATATCCACTCCGAAATACCTGAAGCACTCCACTTCCTCTATGTACTTTCAGTTCGAACTCGAACCATCCCACCTCATGACTTTACTTCTGATCACAATTACACTTAACTTTCTCCTTTGCCACATTCTCCCAAACTATGTCAATAGCTTCTGGAGTTTCTCTTTACAAACTGCCATCAGAAGGATTCTAGCAAATTGTTCACCTCCTCTGTTACCCTACTCCAAGCATACTGTACACCTCTTCTTACTTCTAAGACCCTCACACTTGCTTCTCTAACCATCTAGTCCATAAACAGATTTATGAATCATGATATCACATATCCTTGATGCAGACCTACCTTCACCAAGAAATGTTAAACCTCCTCTTTCTCTTCAAACCTACATGCCTTACTCTCCTGATAAAACTCCACACTTCTGTGACTGATTATGGTGTATGGAGAATTTGCAAGAGCAACACTATTGTAGTGTAAAATACATAAAGGATACAATGGGAAGAAATTACTTGAAAAAGAAATTGACATGAAATAAGACAGATCATATTTTGTCCAAGTGACAAAAGCATGCAGCATGGTGACGCAGTTATCTATGACAAACACTGCTACCTACATGGCAATTACCATTCTCTACAACATTTCAATTATTTTTCGTCTCAGCAGGTACGACCATCATCACTTTCTGCACAGCTTCTGTAAACTTATCTGATGGGTTAAGAAAGGTACAAAACATAAATACAAAGCCAAAAAATACTCAGCATTTGCATACACTTCTATTACTAACCCAGGCTGGAAAAGAAAAATAAACAACAAACATTAGAGTAATTACCCACACACTTAGTTTTTCAGTGATACAATTCTTTAGTCGTGATGAAAAAAGACAATTCGCAGTGAAGTTCAATATTCCATGATAAAACCAATATACATCTGCATGAATAATCATTAATGCCAGTGTCATACTATCTAGTCTGGAGAATCGCATTACTGTATACTATCTAGTCTCGAGAATTGCATTACTGTAAGTATTTATCAACTACGTGCAGTATTTCTGAGTGGGAGCAGTAGACTCCTATCATTACTTATCTAAAATTCTTATGAGTATTTACATACTTTAATTTCCAATACTAATGAAGGGATTACTTAAATTCTGTTGTTTCTTCAAATTTATATAAAACAAATGAAAATACCCTCCCTTCAGAATTGCAGCATCCTAAGTTACTATCAATAATGGGAAGTATTTCTAAACTTGACTACTGCAATAGTTTCATAAGACTGAAAGTCTAAAATTATCTGAATCTATATCCTTTTCTATCCATTATTAATTAAAGTATTACCAATATAGTTTAATTTTGGATGAAATCCTCCAAGCAAAAATTTTTTGGCCTTGCTTAAAGATGTAATATATAATTATTCATGTGTCTGGCAAGGACTTTAAAACTTATGTGTATAAAATTAATGATACATAAGATGATAGAAAAATTTCAGATGACAATTAGTAATTACAAAAGGGATGTCATCACATGAGTATTTCAACTCGATGTGCAAAGAGTGATGACTTATGCTGCAACATTATATTATTTCTAAACCTTTAAGATGACACAGGACAACCTTATATATCTATCAATCATTAATCTGGATCTGAGAAATCATATATTACTGTGAAATAAAACATCCAACAATGCAACCGAAATATAAGCAACCCTTCTGACACTGGGATTAACATTTTAAAAGTTACCTTGCTGCTTTAGTTTTACAAGTCCAAATTTTGTCTGGAGAGGAATGGCAATAACTTTGACATTATTCATGTGAATGTCTGAGAGAGGGACAGCACCCAACCATGACAAAAGAGAGGGTTCTCAAAAGATTCTGCCATTCAGCAGGGTTAGTACATAACACTTACTGCATATGCCATGAGTTTCTGGGATAGAGTGAGTGAGAAAAGGTACACAGAGCAAACAGTTAACATACGACCTACTGACCTGTAACGATAGAATACATACTGCTCATCTTATTCTTTATTTTATTCTAAAATAAGTGTAAAACCTGAAGCATATCCCCTTCCCACTAATGCACACTGCTATGTCAAATACCTTCTGGAAGTTCAGATAAAGACATTCTGCCCAGCCTTCCCTTTTATCAAGACCTGAGCTCACTCTATTGTAAAACTAAATATATATTTTTTCATACATATTCGCCATTTCCTGCATTGGCAAGGTAGTGTAAACAGAGGGCTGAGCCTACAAGGTCAAATCCTCACTTGGCGCCATTCCCTATTCCTTCTTTTGGAAAACTCAAAACTGGAACTGGAGGGAAGGATTTCCAGCCCCCCCCACTCCCTCCCCTTTTAGTCACCTTTTATGACATGTACGGAATATGTGGGAAGTATTCTTTCTCCCCTATCCCCAGGGATAATATATATATATATATATATATATATATATATATATATATATATATATATATATATATATATATATATATATAATGTCAAAGTTTTTCATTCCTTTTTCATAAAAAAACTCAGTTCTCATCATGAACACAGCTTTGGTTAGCCAAATTGTACCCTGAGATAATGTTAGGACAAATTAACATATCAGAAAAAAATTCCAGCATCAATCCAAACACTGCACAAGTATATCAACAAAACCATATGCTCTACATTATTAATTCCAGCAAGCAATTTAAAGTACATCATCAACAGTAATGTAACATGAGTTAACATACACCTCAAGTCTAATGAATGACACCATGGACATCCACAAAGAACCTTGTGAAGCTTCTTGATCTTAACAGATGACTGAGGCATGCATTATTGAACTCGAGTGATGGATATCATCCTATACATCTGCGTACTATAATTATGCTAGCTTGAGAAAATCATGGATGGAGACATTCTATTTATGCAGTAACATGAGAAAACAAAGAATCAGAGGAAATTATTAATCTCAAGAACTATTTACCAATTACTTTAATTTCTTTCATATACATCAATAACGAAAAAGTGCCCATCACACTGAGAAATGTCTCCCGGTTTGCATTAACTGAAAAGTTATGATAATCTGAACAAAGCAACATTCACAACTCAAGAAGCTACACAGGGTTATTAAAGAAATAAACACTGATTAAGAACATATTGACTTAATACTCACTGAGATTTCTCTTGACCCATACTGGTTTCCTCATTTTGATGAAGATAAGATACACTGGAATACCGGTGGATATGATGCCCACACCAATACCTAACAAGTTTTAATAACCATTAGTTCTGCATCAGTAGTGACAAAATCAGTAATCATCTAACTCAGGATCCCATTTATGGGACTACAACAGGTACGAAGATATGCTCCACAAGGGAGTAATGTAAGGCCCTGGAAGAGGCTGTACTTCTTTTCATTCACTATGTGTTTTATGTCTAATAAAAAATATGTTGAATACAAAAAGAATAATTGTAAATTAGTAAAACACAATAAACTAACTATAGTATAAGAACTTTATGACTTACCAGTTTCAATTGGTGCTTCCCACATCGGCAAAATAGTGATGAAGATCGTAGCAATGATATAAAGGACTGGCCATACAAGGTTAACTCTGATTGGCCTCTCCAAATCTGGAGCTTTCCAGCGAAGCCATGGAACACACAGCACAGCAAGGCCAATAGATATCTGAAATAAAGAATATATAAAAATCTTATTTTCTTTCATACATATTTGCCATTTCCTGCATTTGTGAGGTAGCATTAAGAACAGAGGACTGAGCCTTAGAGGAAATATCCTCAATTGGCCCGCTTCTCTGTTCATATTTTTTTTTGAAAAGTAAAAAAACAGGAGGGAAGGATTTCTAGCCCCCCCACTCCCTCCCCTTTTAGTTGCCTTCTACGACACGCAAGGAATATATGGGAAGTATTCTTTTCCAAAAAAAAAGGAACAGAGAAGGGGGCCAAGGGAGGATATTCCCTCTAAGGCTCAGTCCTCTGTTCTTAATGCTACCTTGCAAATATGTATGAATATATATGTGTGGCGGGGTAGCGACGGGAATGGATGAAGGCAGCAAGTGTGGATGTGTATATGTGTATATATATGTCTGTGTATTATCCCTGGGGATAGGGGAGAAACAATACTTCCCACGTATTCCCTGCGTGTCGTAGAAGGCGACTAAAAGGGGAGGGAGCGGGGGGCTGGAAATCCTCCCATCTCGTTTTTTTTTTAATTTCCCAAAAGAAGGAACAGAGAAGGGGGCCACGTGAGGATATTCCCTCAAAAGGCCCAGTCCTCTGTTCTTAACGCTACCTCACTAACGCGGGAAATGGCAAATAGTTTGAAAGAAAGAGATGTCTGTGTATGTATATGAGTGTATACATTGAAATGTATAGGTAAGTATATGTGCATGTGTGGTCGTTTATGAATATACATGCATATGTGGGTGGGTTGGGTCGTTCTCTCATCTGATTCCTTATGCTACCTTGCTAACCCGAGAGACAGCAACTATGATATATAGATATATTCATCTTTCTTTCTTTCATACTCTTCGCAATTTCCCACATTAGCGAGGTAGAATTAAGAACAGAGGACTGGACCTTTGAGGGAATATCCTCACCTGGCCCCCTTCTCTGTTCCTTCTTTTGGAAAATTGAAAAAAAAATGAGAGGGGAGGATTTCCAGCCCCCGCTCCCTTCCCTTTTAGTCGCCTTCTACGACACACAGGGAATATGTGGGAAGTATTCTGTCTCCCCTATATATTTTTTTTTTTTTTTTTTATACTTTGTCGCTGTCTCCCGCGTTTGCGAGGTAGCACAAGGAAACAGACGAAAGAAATGGCCCAACCCCCCCCCATACACATGTATATACATACGTCCACACACGCAAATATACATACCTACACAGCTTTCCATGGTTTACCCCAGACGCTTCACATGCCTTGATTCAATCCACTGACAGCACGTCAACCCCGGTATACCACATCGCTCCAATTCACTATATTCCTTGCCCTCCTTTCACCCTCCTGCATGTTCAGGCCCCGATCACACAAAATCTTTTTCACTCCATCTTTCCACCTCCAATTTGGTCTCCCTCTTCTCCTTGCTCCCTCCACCTCCGACACATATATCCTCTTGGTCAATCTTTCCTCACTCATCCTCTCCATGTGCCCAAACCACTTCAAAACACCCTCTTCTGCTCTCTCAACCACGCTCTTTTTATTTCCACACATCTCTCTTACCCTTACGTTACTCACTCGATCAAACCACCTCACACCACACATTGTCCTCAAACATCTCATTTCCAGCACATCCATCCTCCTGCGCACAACTCTATCCATAGCCCACGCCTCGCAACCATACAACATTGTTGGAACCACTATTCCTTCAAACATACCCACTTTTGCTTTCCGAGATAATGTTCTCGACTTCCACACATTCTTCAAGGCCCCCAGAATTTTCGCCCCCTCCTCCACCCTATGATCCACTTCCGCTTCCATGGTTCCATCCGCTGCCAGATCCACTCCCAGATATCTAAAACACTTCACTTCCTCCAGTTTTTCTCCATTCAAACTCACCTCCCAATTGACTTGACCCTCAACCCTACTGTACCTAATAACCTTGCTCTTATTCACATTTACTCTTAACTTTCTTCTTCCACACACTTTACCAAACTCAGTCACCAGCTTCTGCAGTTTCTCACATGAATCAGCCACCAGCGCTGTATCATCAGCGAACAACAATTGACTCACTTCCCAAGCTCTCTCATCCCCAACAGACTTCATACTTGCCCCTCTTTCCAAAACTCTTGCATTTACCTCCCTAACAACCCCATCCATAAACAAATTAAACAACCATGGAGACATCACACACCCCTGCCGCAAACCTCTATATATATATATATATATATATATATATATATATATTTTTTCTTTTGCTTTGTCGCTGTCTCCCGCGTTTGCGAGGTTGTGTAAGGAAACAGACGAGAGAAATGGCCCAACCCACCCCCATACACATGTATATACATACGTCCACACACGCAAATATACATACCTACACAGCTTTCCATGGTTTACCCCTGACGCTTCACATGCCCTGATTCAATCCACTGACAGCACGTCCACCCCGGTATACCACATCGATCCAGTTCACTATTCCTTGCCCTCCTTTCACCCTCCTGCATGTTCAGGCCCCGATCACACACAATCTTTTTCACTCCATCTTTCCACCTCCAATTTGGTCTCCCACTTCTCCTCGTTCCCTCCACCTCCGACACATATATCCTCTTGGTCAATCTTTCCTCACTCATTCTCTCCATGTGCCCAAACCATTTCAAAACACCCTCTTCTGCTCTCTCAACCACGCTCTTTTTATTTTCACACATCTCTCTTACCCTTACATTACTTACTCGATCAAACCACCTCACACCACACATTGTCCTCAAACATCTCATTTCCAGCACAACCATCCTCCTGCGCACAACTCCATCCATAGCCCACGCCTCGCAACCATACAACATTGTTGGAACCACTATTCCTTCAAACATAGCCATTTTTGCTTTCCGAGATAATGTTCTCGACTTCCACACATTCTTCAAGGCTCCCAGGATTTTCGCCCCCTCCCCCACCCTATGATCCACTTCCGCTTCCATGGTTCCATCCGCTGCCAGATCCACTCCCAGATATCTAAAACACTTTACTTCCTCCAGTTTTTCTCCATTCAAACTTACCTCCCAATTGACTTGACCCTCAACCCTACTGTACCTAATAACCTTGCTCTTATTCACATTTACTCTTAACTTTCTTCTTTCACACACTTTACCAAACTCAGTCACCAGCTTCTGCAGTTTCTCACATGAATCAGCCACCAGCGCTGTATCATCAGCGAACAACAACTGACTCACTTCCCAAGCTCTCTCATCCCCAACAGACTTCATACTTGCCCCTCTTTCCAAAACTCTTGCATTTACCTCCCTAACAACCCCATCCATAAACAAATTAAACAACCATGGAGACATCACATACCCCTGCCGCAAACCTACATTCACTGAGAACCAATCACTTTCCTCTCTTCCTACACGTACACGTGCCTTACATCCTCGATAAAAACTTTTCACTGCTTCTAACAACTTGCCTCCCACACCATATATTCTTAATACCTTCCACAGAGCATCTCTATCAACTCTATCATATGCCTTCTCCAGATCCATAAATCCCACATACAAATCCATTTGCTTTTCTAAGTATTTCTCACATACATTCTTCAAAGCAAACACCTGATCCACACATCCTCTACCACTTCTGAAACCACACTGCTCTTCCCCAATCTGATGCTCTGTACATGCCTTCACCCTCTCAATCAATACCCTCCCATATAATTTACCAGGAATACTCAACAAACTTATACCTCTGTAATTTGAGCACTCACTCTTATCCCCTTTGCCTTTGTACAATGGCACTATGCACGCATTCCGCCAATCCTCAGGCACCTCACCATGAGTCATACATACATTAAATAACCTTACAAACCAGTCAATAATACAGTCACCCCCTTTTTTAATAGACTCCATTGCAATTCCATCCAAACCTGCTGCCTTGCCGGCTTTCATCTTCCGCAAAGCTTTTACTACCTCTTCTCTGTTTACCAAATCATTTTCCCTAACCCTCTCACTTTGCACACCACCTCGACCAAAACACCCTATATCTGCCACTCTATCATCAAACACATTCAACAAACCTTCAAAATACTCACTCCATCTCCTTCTCACATCACCACTACTTGTTATCACTTCCCCATTTGCGCCCTTCACTGAAGTTCCCATTTGCTCCCTTGTCTTACGCACTTTATTTACCTCCTTCCAGAACATCTTTTTATTCTCCCTAAAATTTAATGATACTCTCTCACCCCAACTCTCATTTGCCCTCTTTTTCACCTCTTGTACCTTTCTCTTGACCTCCTGTCTCTTTCTTTTATACATCTCCCACTCAATTGCATTTTTTCCCTGCAAAAATCGTCCAAATGCCTCTCTCTTCTCTTTCACTAATAATCTTACTTCTTCATCCCACCACTCACTACCCTTTCTAATCAACCCACCTCCCACTCTTCTCATGCCACAAGCATCTTTTGCGCAATCCATCACTGATTCCCTAAATACATCCCATTCCTCCCCCACTCCCCTTACTTCCAGTGTTCTCACCTTTTTCCATTCTGTACTCAGTCTCTCCTGGTACTTCCTCACACAAGTCTCCTTCCCAAGCTCACTTACTCTCACCACCCTCTTCACCCCAACATTCACTCTTCTTTTCTGAAAACCATACAAATCTTCACCTTAGCCTTCACAAGATAATGATCAGACATCCCTCCAGTTGCACCTCTCAGCACATTAACATCCAAAAGTCTCTCTTTCGCGCGCCTGTCAATTAACACGTAATCCAATAACGCTCTCTGGCCATCTCTCCTACTTACATACGTATACTTATGTATATCTCGCTTTTTAAACCAGGTATTCCCAATCACCAGTCCTTTTTCAGCACATAAATCTACAAGCTCTTCACCATTTCCATTTACAACACTGAACACCCCATGTATACCAATTATTCCCTCAACTGCCACATTACTCACCTTTGCATTCAAATCACCCATCACGAAAACCCGGTCTTGTGCATCAAAACCACTAACACACTCATTCAGCTGCTCCCAAAACACTTGCCTCTCATGATCTTTCTTCTCATATATAATTTATTACACTTGATCGCCATTTCCTGTATTAGCAATGACGCATCCATAAACAGTTCTAGGAATGTATCTATACATCTATAGATATCATATTTGTACCAAAGTCAGAAATATTCTCTTTTTCCCATTACATAATTCTGGAAAACACACATAAACTGGGCCAAATACACATTTGAGAGGATGCACACAAACCAATACAGGTATGCAAATTCATACCTAAGAAAAAATATAAGAACGAAGAGAGACCTTACTAAAATCTCAAGGCAAAGACAAAGAAACGATGTCATCTCAGTCTCATCACACCATTCTCTGACTTACCCAACTTATCACACCACCCTAAAACCATCCTTACCCATAACACCACCCAGTGATCATCTCAATCCTTCGATTATTCTAACATGCTGCATCTCACATCATCCTGACCCACTTCACCACCCGGTGATAATTCTAGTCCTATAATTGTCCCAACCCATTACATAATCCTGTAACTGTCTAAACTCATCGAGCCTCCTACAACCATCCCAGCACACCATATACTGTGATCATAACCACACCATCCTGTGACTTTTCTAAACTATTATTCTAAGCTGTGATCTTTTCAACCCATAATCTTTCTATCCACTTAATCATTTTATGATCACTCTAATTAAACAACCGGGCACATCATCCTGATGCTGTCCCAGCCTAATATGTCACTGACAGACTATTCTAACCAACACCATCTGTGACCCTTCACATTCAAGCAAATCCCACTGTGACCATCCCATCTTACTATAAGATCATCAGACTTACTTAACAAGCTATATGTGACCATACTATCCCTACATCACTGTAAAGTTCTGACAGCTCCTGCATCATTGTAATTTTGCAAACTAGTATAGTGCTATATGGCAAACTACAAGTGGAATGTGTGGTAGTGCTAAGTTACTATTCATCTTTATAAAGGTTCCAACTTCTAGATGATACGGTGACTATACCAACTACACTACTGTATGGCAGTGGCAAATATTCTATACCACAGTGTGTCAGTATTACAGTATCTCTACACACCTTAATCAATATCAACACATTGCACTTAAACCTTCACTTACCCAGGTGGCAAAGCCAACATAAGATATGAGGGCAAAGATGTTACTTGAGCCAAGGTACACAAGACTGAGGAAGGACATGAACAAAACTGCTGGGGCAGGAGTCATACGTTTAACCTGGATCATTGTCAGGATCTCGGGCATCTGACCTTCCATTGCTCCAGCATAAAAGAGCCTACGGAAAGTTGATACAGTTAGAATCATATCTAGCTTTTGAAAACAACTACCAACTACAGCAAACATCCATGTGAATAAGTTTAAAAAATTTGATCTGTAAACATATTTTTAGCAACAATAAAAAGTAACTGAATATGACATATGATTCAAAATTATATGAATATAAAACCCAATAATGCAGAAAAACAAAGAAATAAGTATTTCCAAAATTTCTATGTCAACCCCTAATTGATTGGAAATTTATGTGAATATATAACAGTAGTAACTGATGCAATAAAGGGTGCAGAAGAGATATGAATGATGAGTGACACTGTGCAGCGCAATAACACAAGAATCACAGTAAGACAGACATTCAAGGAAACTCAAAAGCAAGACAAAAAAGTACAGGTAACTATAAATGTAAACTTTTCTCTTGAGTAATAAATAGTTTCAAGCAATGCAAAACATGCAAAGCTACTGCTATGAACAATATCAACTAATAAGAAACGGGCTGAGACAGTAAACAATGACTTACCAAAAATGAGTGAAAAGAAAATCTTGATTCCCATAAATGATGATACATAACCTCAGAGCAAACAAAAATACAAATATCTGGCTCACACTAAATACACCGCCTATATGGCACAATCACTTACCAACTTCACCAAGAAACATAAAACAACAGCATTAGCCCAGTTCAAAAGAAATTTCTTCCTAATCAATGAAACGCAAAAAATAACTGATTTCATTCAGTTCCCATTTTAAGAATAATTATCAAAGTTTAATAAATCTCTTTGTAAATAAAAATAAAAAGAATGAAAGCATACTGCAGTACCTTGAAACTGCCTGACACTACTGCCAATGAGAGGGTAGACTCAAGACAGTAGTAATACTGACCCCTCCCAGAACCTTTCCCTCAATGATAGACCTGCCTTTTTTCTGTTCACTATATCAAAATTCCTAGTCTCTCTAAAAAGCCTCTCTTCTGTAGTACATCTGTCAGGTACCTCTCCTAATATCTTACTTCTCTCTGAGATCAACTGTCTAAAGATGTTCTCACTAGCCCCTTGCTTGTATCCAAATATAATTTCCATTCACAATTCTAGTTCAAAGGTGGTATCTGTGCTTATCCCAACATCAACACATCTGTTGCATGCCTCGAAGACCTTGAGTCACCAGATTTTGATGTTATCTGGCTCAAGGTCTGTCTCCCTACTATCACACTTTTCCTCTGTTTTGCCTACTGCTTTCCTGAATATACAAATTTTATACCTTTCCTTGACTATCTAAACTCCTGTCATGAGGCTGTGACATCCTTTCACCATCAAGCTAAGATCTTCCTAGGGGATTTCAACATTCACAATTGGGAATGGTTGAATTACTCTTATGTGGTTGGTTGAGGGGATAGAAACACTCACGTTCTCCATTTTCAATTATTTACAGCAAATTATCTCCCATCCCAACCATATTCCTGACTGCTGTGACCATTTTCCAAATATTCTGGATCTGTTTTTCAACTCTGGTCCTTCATGCTGTAGCTAACTACACAATCATGCCTATCTGCACCTTCTTCTCTCACTTGATCTGCACCTCAATTCATCACAATTTCCTCCATAAACTCAGACAGAACATCTCTGTGGGGCTGACAAAATCTGGTTAATCTTAATGCCTCCATGACCCAGCTTCTGCCCATCTCTCTAACAGAAATTCTTTACAGCTTTTCTCTCTCCTTCAAGAGCTCTGTACTTCCACCTCTTAACACTGTGAATATACTTAAGTATTACTGTGACATCCACTCTATCTTGCAAACCCCACATTACAGAAATTGCTAAATCTGCCTATAAGAAACTGGGAATCCTGTTTAGATGTTGAAATTTCTTTTCTTCTGAATAGTTGCTCTATTTCTACAAAGGACTGATCTGTCCTTATATGGATTACTGCTCTCACATCTGGGTTGGTTTTAACTCTGCATCTCTACTTGATACAGTCAAGTCGAAAGCAGTTTGACTTATCAACTTGAACAAGTTAACTTCAAAACTTGACCTGCTTGCTCTATGCTGCGATGTTGTTACATTTTTCCTCTTCTTTGGGTATTAGATGGGTTTTTGCTCCAAAGAGCTGGTTGCTTGTATACCCTCACCACCAGTAAGACCACACAAAACTCGGCAAGCTGTAGCATCACATGGTTACTATGAGGCTACTGGCAACTAAAGACTGGGTTGTTTTGATACCTGTTCCTCTACCCTCTCATGTCTTTCCTAATAACTATAACCTGGTACATTTCAACTGACTGGTTTCTCACTTCATCCAAAATTCATAAACACTTTCCTTTTGTCTTTTCTTCCCTTTTGTTAATCTCTCCTTCAATTAAGGCTGGCCTTGATGTGGACTTTTGTCCATGACTGTAGCCTTCAATATATATATATATATATATATATATATATATATATATATATATATATATATATATATATATATATATATATATAATCTTTTGTGTGATCGGGGCCTGAACATGCAGGAGGGTGAAAGGAGGGCAAGGAATAGAGTGAATTGGATCGATGTGGTATACTGGGGTAGCCGTGCTGTCAGTGGATTGAATCAGGGCATGTGAAGCGTCTGGGGTAAACCATGGAAAGCTGTGTAGGTATGTATATTTGCGTGTGTGGACGTATGTATATACATGTGTATGGGGGTGGGTTGGGCCATTTCTTTCGTCTGTTTCCTTGCGCTACCTCGCAAACGCGGGAGACAGCGGCAAAAAAAAAAAAAAAAAAAAAAAAATAAAATATATATATAGTGGTGAGTGGTGGGATGAAGAAGTAAGAGTATTAGTGAAAGAGAAGAGAGAGGCATTTGGACGATTTTTGCAGGGAAAAAATGCAATTGAGTGGGAGATGTATAAAAGAAAGAGACAGGAGGTCAAGAGAAAGGTGCAAGAGGTGAAAAAAAGGGCAAATGAGAGTTGGGGTGAGAGAGTATCATTAAATTTTAGGGAGAATAAAAAGATGTTCTGGAAGGAGGTAAATAAAGTGCGTAAGACAAGGGAGCAAATGGGAACTTCGGTGAAGGGCGCAAGTGGGGAGGTGATAACAAGTAGTGGTGATGTGAGAAGATGGAGTGAGTATTTTGAAGGTTTGTTGAATGTGTTTGATGATCGAGTGGCAGATATAGGGTGTTATGTTCGAGGTGGTGTGCAAAGTGAGATGGTTAGGGAAAATGATTTGGTAAACAGAGAAGAGGTAGTGAAAGCTTTGCGGAAGATGAAAGCCGGCAAGGCAGCAGGTTTGGATGGTATTGCAGTGGAATTTATTAAAAAAGGGGGTGACTGTATTGTTGACTGGTTGGTAAGGTTATTTAATGTATGTATGACTCATGGTGAGGTGCCTGAGGATTGGCGGAATGCGTGCATAGTGCCATTGTACAAAGGCAAAGGGGATAAGAGTGAGTGCTCAAATTACAGAGGTATAAGTTTGTTGAGTATTCCTGGTAAATTATATGGGAGGGTATTGATTGAGAGGGTGAAGGCATGTACAGAGCATCAGATTGGGGAAGAGCAGTGTGGTTTCAGAAGTGGTAGAAGATGTGTGGATCAGGTGTTTGCTTTGAAGAATGTATGTGAGAAATACTTAGAAAAGCAAATGGATTTGTATGTAGCATTTATGGATCTGGAGAAGGCATATGATAGAGTTGATAGAGATGCTCTGTGGAAGGTATTAAGAATATATGGTGTGGGAGGAAAGTTGTTAGAAGCAGTGAAAAGTTTTTATCGAGGATGTAAGGCATGTGTACGTGTAGGAAGAGAGGAAAGTGATTGGTTCTCAGTGAATGTAGGTTTGCGGCAGGGGTGTGTGATGTCTCCATGGTTGTTTAATTTGTTTATGGATGGGGTTGTTAGGGAGGTAAATGCAAGAGTTTTGGAAAGAGGGGCAAGTATGAAGTCTGTTGGGGATGAGAGAGCTTGGGAAGTGAGTCAGTTGTTGTTCGCTGATGATACAGCGCTGGTGGCTGATTCATGTGAGAAACTGCAGAAGCTGGTGACTGAGTTTGGAAAAGTGTGTGGAAGAAGAAAGTTAAGAGTAAATGTGAATAAGAGCAAGGTTATTAGGTACAGTAGGGTTGAGGGTCAAGTCAATTGGGAGGTGAGTTTGAATGGAGAAAAACTGGAGGAAGTGAAGTGTTTTAGATATCTGGGAGTGGATCTGGCAGCGGATGGAACCATGGAAGCGGAAGTGGATCATAGGGTGGGGGAGGGGGAGAAATTCCTGGGGGCCTTGAAGAATGTGTGGAAGTCGAGAACATTATCTCGGAAAGCAAAAATGGGTATGTTTGAAGGAATAGTGGTCCCAACAATGTTGTATGGTTGCGAGGCGTGGGCTATGGATAGAGTTGTGCGCAGGAGGATGGATGTGCTGGAAATGAGATGTTTGAGGACAATGTGTGGTGTGAGGTGGTTTGATCGAGTGAGTAACGTAAGGGTAAGAGAGATGTGTGGAAATAAAAAGAGCGTGGTTGAGAGAGCAGAAGAGGGTGTTTTGAAGTGGTTTGGGCACATGGAGAGTGAGGAAAGATTGACCAAGAGGATATATGTGTCGGAGGTGGAGGGAACGAGGAGAAGAGGGAGACCAAATTGGAGGTGGAAAGATGGAGTGAAAAAGATTTTGTGTGATCGGGGCCTGAACATGCAGGAGGGTGAAAGGAGGGCAAGGAATAGAGTGAATTGGAGCGATGTGGTATACCGGGGTTGACGTGCTGTCAGTGGATTGAAGCAGGGCATGTGAAGCGTCTGGGGTAAACCATGGAAAACTGTGTAGGTATGTACATTTGCGTGTGTGGACGTATGTATATACATGTGTATGGGGGGGGGTTGGGCCATTTCTTTCGTCTGTTTCCTTGCGCTACCTCGCAAACGCGGGAGACAGCGACAAAGTATAATAAAAAATAAAAATATATATATATATATATATTGAAGGGTGATTTGAATGCAAAGGTGAGTAATGTGGCAGTTGAGGGAATAATTGGTAGACATGGGGTGTTCAGTGTCGTAAATGGAAATGGTGAAGAGCTTGTAGATTTATGTGCTGAAAAAGGACTGGTGATTGGGAATACCTGGTTTAAAAAGCGAGATATATATAAGTATACGTATGTAAGTAGGAGAGATGGCCAGAGAGCGTTATTGGATTACGTGTTAATTGACAGGTGCACGAAAGAGAGACTTTTGGATGTTAATGTGCTGAGAGGTGCAACTGGAGGGATGTCTGATCATTATCTTGTGGAGGCGAAGGTGAAGATTTGTATGGGTTTTCAGAAAAGAAGAGTGAATGTTGGGGTGAAGAGGGTGGTGAGAGTAAGTGAGCTTGGGAAGGAGACTTGTGTGAGGAAGTACCAGGAGAGACTGAGTACAGAATGGAAAAAGGTGAGAACAAAGGAGGTAAGGGGAGTGGGGGAGGAATGGGATGTATTTAGGGAAGCAGTGATGGCTTGCGCAAAAGATGCTTGTGGCATGAGAAGCGTGGGAGGTGGGCTGATTAGAAAGGGTAGTGAGTGGTGGGATGAAGAAGTAAGATTATTAGTGAAAGAGAAGAGAGAGGCATTTGGACGATTTTTGCAGGGAAAAAATGGAAATGAGTGGGAGATGTATAAAAGAAAGAGACAGGAGGTCAAGAGAAAGGTGCAAGGGGTGAAAAAGAAGGCAAATGAGAGTTGGGGTGAGAGAGTATCATTAAATTTTAGGGAGAATAAAAAGATGTTCTGGAAGGAGGTAAATAAAGTGCGTAAGACAAGGGAGCAAATGGGAACTTCAGTGAAGGGCGCAAATGGGGAGGTGATAAAAAGTAGTGGTGATGTGAGAAGATGGAGTGAGTATTTTGAAGGTTTGTCGAATGTGTTTGATGGTAGAGTGGCAGATATAGGGTGTTTTGGTCGAGGTGGTGTGCAAAGTGAGAGGGTTAGGGAAAATGATTTGGTAAACATAGAAGAGGTAGTAAAAGGTTCGTGGAAGATGAAAGCCGGCAAGGCAGCAGGTTTGGATGGTATTGCAGTGGAATTTATTAAAAAAGGGGGTGACTGTATTGTTGACTGGTTGGTAAGGTTATTTAATGTATGTATGATTCATGGTGAGGTGCCTGAGGATTGGCGGAATGTGTGCATAGTGCCATTGTACAAAGGCAAAGGGGATAAGAGTGAGTGCTCAAATTACAGAGGTATAAGTTTGTTGAGTATTCCTGGTAAATTATATGGGAGGGTATTGATTGAGAGGGTGAAGGCATGTACAGAGCATCAGATTGGGGAAGAGCAGTGTGGTTTCAGAAGTGGTAGAGGATATGTGGATCAGGTGTTTGCTTTGAAGAATGTATGTGAGAAATACTTAGAAAAGCAAATGGATTTGTATGTGGGATTTATGGATCTGGAGAAGGCATATGATAGAGTTGATAGAGATGGTCTGTGGAAGGTACTAAGAATATATGGTGTGGGAGGCAAGTTGTTAGAAGCAGTGAAAAGTTTTTATCGAGGATGTAAGGCATGTGTACGTGTAGGAAGTGAGGAAAGTGATTGGTTCTCAGTGAATGTAGGTTTGCAGCAGGGGTGTGTGATGTCTCAATGGTTGTTTAATTTGTTTATGGATGGAGTTGTTAGGGAGGTAAACGCAAGAGTTTTGGAAAGAGGAGCAAGTATGAAGTCTGTTGGGGATGAGAGAGCTTGGGAAGTGAGTCAGTTGTTGTTCACTGATGATACAGCGCTGTTGGCTGATTCATGTGAGAAACTGCAGAAGCTGGTGACTGAGTTTGGTAAAGTGTGTGAAAGAAGAAAGTTAAGAATAAATGTGAATAAGAGCAAGGTTATTAGGTACAGTAGGGCTGAGGGTCAAGTCAATTGGGAGGTAAGTTTTAATAGAGAAAAACTGGAGGAAGTAAGGTGTTTTAGATATCTGGGAGTGGATCTAGCAGCGGATGGAACCATGGAAGCGGAAGTGAATCATAGGGTGGGGGAGGGGGCGAAAATCCTGGGAGCCTTGAAGAATGTGTGGAAGTCGAGAACATTATCTCGGAAAGCAAAAATGGCTATGTTTGAAGGAATAGTGGTTCCAACAATGTTGTATGGTTGCGAGGTGTGGGCTATGGATAGAGTTGTGTGCAGGAGGGTGGATGTGCTGGAAATGAGATGTTTGAGGACAATGTGTGGTGTGAGGTGGTTTGATCGAGTAAGTAATGTAAGGGTAAGAGAGATGTGTGGAAATTAAAAGAGTGTGGTTGAGAGAGCAGAAGAGGGTGTTTTGAAATGGTTTGGGCACATGGAGAGAATGAGTGAGGAAAGATTGACCAAGAGGATATATGTGTCGGAGGTGGAGGGAACGAGGAGAAGTGGGAGACCAAATTGGAGGTGGAAAGATGGAGTGAAAAAGATTTTGTGTGACTGGGGCCTGAACATGCAGGAGGGTGAAAGGAGGGCAAGGAATAGAGTGAATTGGATCGATGTGGTGCACCGGGGTTGACGTGCTGTCAGTGGATTGAGCAGGGCATGTGAGGCATCTGGGGTAAACCATGGAAAGCTGTGTAGGTATGTATATTTGCGTGTGTGGACGTATGTATATACATGTGTATGGGGGGGGGTTGGGCCATTTCTTTCGTCTGTTTCCTTGCGCTACCTCGCAAACGCGGGAGACAGCGACAAAGTATAATAAAAAATAAAAATATATATATATATATATATTGAAGGGTGATTTGAATGCAAAGGTGAGTAATGTGGCAGTTGAGGGAATAATTGGTAGACATGGGGTGTTCAGTGTCGTAAATGGAAATGGTGAAGAGCTTGTAGATTTATGTGCTGAAAAAGGACTGGTGATTGGGAATACCTGGTTTAAAAAGCGAGATATATATAAGTATACGTATGTAAGTAGGAGAGATGGCCAGAGAGCGTTATTGGATTACGTGTTAATTGACAGGTGCACGAAAGAGAGACTTTTGGATGTTAATGTGCTGAGAGGTGCAACTGGAGGGATGTCTGATCATTATCTTGTGGAGGCGAAGGTGAAGATTTGTATGGGTTTTCAGAAAAGAAGAGTGAATGTTGGGGTGAAGAGGGTGGTGAGAGTAAGTGAGCTTGGGAAGGAGACTTGTGTGAGGAAGTACCAGGAGAGACTGAGTACAGAATGGAAAAAGGTGAGAACAAAGGAGGTAAGGGGAGTGGGGGAGGAATGGGATGTATTTAGGGAAGCAGTGATGGCTTGCGCAAAAGATGCTTGTGGCATGAGAAGCGTGGGAGGTGGGCTGATTAGAAAGGGTAGTGAGTGGTGGGATGAAGAAGTAAGATTATTAGTGAAAGAGAAGAGAGAGGCATTTGGACGATTTTTGCAGGGAAAAAATGGAAATGAGTGGGAGATGTATAAAAGAAAGAGACAGGAGGTCAAGAGAAAGGTGCAAGGGGTGAAAAAGAAGGCAAATGAGAGTTGGGGTGAGAGAGTATCATTAAATTTTAGGGAGAATAAAAAGATGTTCTGGAAGGAGGTAAATAAAGTGCGTAAGACAAGGGAGCAAATGGGAACTTCAGTGAAGGGCGCAAATGGGGAGGTGATAAAAAGTAGTGGTGATGTGAGAAGATGGAGTGAGTATTTTGAAGGTTTGTCGAATGTGTTTGATGGTAGAGTGGCAGATATAGGGTGTTTTGGTCGAGGTGGTGTGCAAAGTGAGAGGGTTAGGGAAAATGATTTGGTAAACATAGAAGAGGTAGTAAAAGGTTCGTGGAAGATGAAAGCCGGCAAGGCAGCAGGTTTGGATGGTATTGCAGTGGAATTTATTAAAAAAGGGGGTGACTGTATTGTTGACTGGTTGGTAAGGTTATTTAATGTATGTATGATTCATGGTGAGGTGCCTGAGGATTGGCGGAATGTGTGCATAGTGCCATTGTACAAAGGCAAAGGGGATAAGAGTGAGTGCTCAAATTACAGAGGTATAAGTTTGTTGAGTATTCCTGGTAAATTATATGGGAGGGTATTGATTGAGAGGGTGAAGGCATGTACAGAGCATCAGATTGGGGAAGAGCAGTGTGGTTTCAGAAGTGGTAGAGGATATGTGGATCAGGTGTTTGCTTTGAAGAATGTATGTGAGAAATACTTAGAAAAGCAAATGGATTTGTATGTGGGATTTATGGATCTGGAGAAGGCATATGATAGAGTTGATAGAGATGGTCTGTGGAAGGTACTAAGAATATATGGTGTGGGAGGCAAGTTGTTAGAAGCAGTGAAAAGTTTTTATCGAGGATGTAAGGCATGTGTACGTGTAGGAAGTGAGGAAAGTGATTGGTTCTCAGTGAATGTAGGTTTGCAGCAGGGGTGTGTGATGTCTCAATGGTTGTTTAATTTGTTTATGGATGGAGTTGTTAGGGAGGTAAACGCAAGAGTTTTGGAAAGAGGAGCAAGTATGAAGTCTGTTGGGGATGAGAGAGCTTGGGAAGTGAGTCAGTTGTTGTTCACTGATGATACAGCGCTGTTGGCTGATTCATGTGAGAAACTGCAGAAGCTGGTGACTGAGTTTGGTAAAGTGTGTGAAAGAAGAAAGTTAAGAATAAATGTGAATAAGAGCAAGGTTATTAGGTACAGTAGGGCTGAGGGTCAAGTCAATTGGGAGGTAAGTTTTAATAGAGAAAAACTGGAGGAAGTAAGGTGTTTTAGATATCTGGGAGTGGATCTAGCAGCGGATGGAACCATGGAAGCGGAAGTGAATCATAGGGTGGGGGAGGGGGCGAAAATCCTGGGAGCCTTGAAGAATGTGTGGAAGTCGAGAACATTATCTCGGAAAGCAAAAATGGCTATGTTTGAAGGAATAGTGGTTCCAACAATGTTGTATGGTTGCGAGGTGTGGGCTATGGATAGAGTTGTGTGCAGGAGGGTGGATGTGCTGGAAATGAGATGTTTGAGGACAATGTGTGGTGTGAGGTGGTTTGATCGAGTAAGTAATGTAAGGGTAAGAGAGATGTGTGGAAATTAAAAGAGTGTGGTTGAGAGAGCAGAAGAGGGTGTTTTGAAATGGTTTGGGCACATGGAGAGAATGAGTGAGGAAAGATTGACCAAGAGGATATATGTGTCGGAGGTGGAGGGAACGAGGAGAAGTGGGAGACCAAATTGGAGGTGGAAAGATGGAGTGAAAAAGATTTTGTGTGACTGGGGCCTGAACATGCAGGAGGGTGAAAGGAGGGCAAGGAATAGAGTGAATTGGATCGATGTGGTGCACCGGGGTTGACGCGCTGTCAGTGGATTGGGACAGGGCGTGTGGGGCATCTGTGGTAAACCATGGAAAGCTGTGTACGTATGTATATTTGCGTGTGTGGACAAATGTATATACATGTGTATGGGGGTGGGTTGGGCCATTTCTTTCGTCTGTTTCCTTGCGCTACCTCGCAAACGCGGGAGACAGCGGCAAAAAAAAAAAAAAAAAAAAAAAAAAAAAAAAAAAATATATATATATATATATATATATATATATATATATATATATATATTTTTTTTTATTTATTTCTTTTTCATACTATTCGCCATTTCCCGTGATAGCGAGGTAGCGTTAAGAACAGAGGACTGGGCCTTTGAGGGAATACCCTCACCTGGCCCCCTTCTCTGTTCCTTCTTTTGGAAAAAAAAAAAAAAAAAAAAAAAAAAAAAAAAAACGAGAGGGGAGGATTTCCAGCCCCCCGCTCCCTCCCCTTTTAGTCACCTTCTACGACATGCAGGGAATACGTGGAAGTATTCTTCCATACTTCCACGTATTCCCTGCATGTCATAGAGGTGACTAAAAGGGGAGGGAGCGGGGGGCTGGAAATCCTCCCCTCTCGTTCTTTTTTTTTAATTTTCCAAAAGAAGAAACAGAGAAGGGGGCCAGGTGAGGATTTTCCCTCTAAGGCCCAGTCCTCTGTTCTTAACGCTACCTCGCAAATGCGGGAAATGGCGAATCGTATGAAAAAAAAAAAAAAAAAAAAAATATATATATATATATATATATATATATATATATATATATATATATATATATATATATATACATATATATATATATATATCTTTTCTTTTTCTTTCAAACTATTCGCCATTTCCTGCATTAGCAAGGTAGCGTTAAGAACAGAGGACTGGGCCTCTGAGGGAATATCCTCACCTGGCCCCCTTCTCTGTTCCTTCTCATGTATATATATGCATAAACACCTATACATGTGCATATAAATACAGATATCAATGTATATATATATATATATATATATATATATATATATATATATATATATATATATATATATATATACATATATACACATGTGACATATTCATATTTGCTGCATTCCTCCATTCCCGTCACCATCCCACCACACAGGAAACAGCATACACAGGATACACAAAATCCTGAGTATTATATCCAATAATTCATGGAATAATACACAGTCCTCTTGTGTTTAATAATCAAACAAAAGAATTAACTAACAGCTGGAACTATTTTTTCCAGGGATTCTGTGGCCTGCTGCCAGACTTTTTGAAACATTTAAAGAGGTTTGGCTCCAAAGTACAGTATATTTGCTGCTTGTCCATGTGCCACAGCCCGTTGTTATAAAGAGTAGTCATACTGAAGTGAGTATATTTTACTAATGCAAAGTTTTTTCTTGTTAACTGGAAATTTAGCTCAAGAAGAGGGGCTGTTAGTATAAATCATGTTATTTATTTACTGAGCATAAACTGCATGAACCACTACCCTGAGTTTTCTCTAAATTTTGAAAATCTTCACAACATTCATTGATAAAAGAAAAAAAGTGGCTGCAATGCTGAGGGTCCAACTGAAAGTGCATTATCTTTACTTTTTTACTGTGGTGAAATATGGTGACATCCCCCAAGGCACCTGTATACCCTAACAAATGTTTGTGCAACAATTTTCATGGTAGCTCATCTGTATGAACAGCTGGAACAATAACCAAAAGAATGAATGAACCAAAGTTTGAGTATAAAACAGATGACTACAAATGATGAACGAAGGAATCATAACACAAATGTTGGAAAAAAGGAGGTTTAATCATTGTAGGCACCCATATCTTTATGTAGGGGACTATAATAAGGGAGGAATAATAACTGAAGGGCACCTATATCTATATGTATGGGCCTTTAAAATGGGAGGGATAATAGCTGCAAGGCACCCATATCTTTATGAAGTAACTCTGTATCATAAAACTTCTGAAGATAGGGGCCTTTAAAATGGGAGGGATGATAACTGAAGGACACCCACATCTTTATGCATGGGCCCTTAACAAGGGAGGGATAACAACTGCTTGGCATCCATATCTTTATGAAGTAATTCTGTATCTTACAACTTCTGGAGACAAATGCAACCAATGGAAGAAAATTTAAAACTTGTTATCTTATATTCACTCACAGTAATAAATAAACTGAGGTGTTACTACACTTTGCCTGCATGAAAAGTCATTTTTGGCAAGTTTATCACTGACAGTAAAGTTCCATCAAAGAAATTCTCATTCCAAAGGAATCCATCATTTCCTTGGTGCTGTAAGCAGCACAGCCTTGGATCTGCAGGAGTTTCTGGAAAAGGGATCCTTGAGTAACTCTAGGACACTTTCAAGAAAATGGGTCCTTGAGTAACTAAGATACCTTCAAGAATGAATGAATACTAAGACAGATGGGTAGATAGATATAAATATATATCTTCCAGACCTGTTTTATGGGGCTCCTGCAAATACAGGGCTATGCTCCACAAAAGAACATGGTAAAGTGGGCTCCTTTGGGGTAGGATCGACCTTGACAGTGCTTAACTCCTTTCAAATTTCTAGAAAAATTTTCTTCCAAAGCAGCATTCCATCTTAAGTTTATATCTAACCACTTTCAAAATGTGATGCTTTAATGGAGCAACTCCACTAGAATTCTGATTTTCCTCTTGTCAATGAAAGTTACGCATAAATTCTGCAACCAATTAGTTGAAAGCCCGACAGATAAATAAAGAATGTTGATCTTTTTTTCAAAAAATATGTACACTACCTAAATGGTGATACATAGAAATTTAAAAGATTGAAAGGAGAGATGTTACTTTAATACTACAAAAAAAGGTGTAATGAACAGGAATGTTATAATGTGCAGAATTAAATGTAAAATCACAGTAAAAGGTAATTAATGAAAAATATGCTACAAAAAAATTCAGTGACTTCTACTGTAATTTCAGAATTTTGTTATTTCAAATTAGTACAGATACGTGCTTAAGAATGGAGGATAACTGGGTGTTCTTATAATGTATAAGTTTAAGTAGAGGAGACTGGTGCCTTGTATGCTTAAAGTTTTGACAATAATCTTATTGAAAACATTTATTATTTACTGATAACACATGACTCTTCATTCATAACAATACTTCTGCTCACACAAAGCAATGCTGCGAAGTGGATGAATTTAAACTAATGAATGTCCTTTGCTCAAAGGATAACTTTACTATAAATGCCAAATCTGCTCAAAACACAAGCCTCCAAAATTGTTTTGCATGTGAAAAAGTAGAATACTAACAGATTTTAGATGTATACGAGGAGCTTACTGAAGATATGCATTAACATTTTCCTTACGAGAATTCAGTTTTTTCGAACAATGGAAAATTCTGACTATACAGTTAAATAATTCAATATTTAATTTCATGGAAAATAAGACTCCTGGTAAACATCTCTATACAATTGAAATAATGCACTCAATTCATTGTAATACTTTCATTTAATGGGCATTAAATGAAAAGAAAGGTTGGAAAACCTTATTCTTTTCAAATAATTCAGCAAAAGTCAGAAGTTGCAGACTCAGACTGGGTAACTATAGCAGGAAATCTAACCATGATCTAAAAACCTGGCAATCAAAAATGGTGCAGAGAAAAAAAGAGTGAAATAGATTTGTGTGCATTCAGAAAAATTGATTTAACCTGGTTATTAACAAGTACAGGGATGCACAAAAGTTCATGACTTATATGGAAAAATAACTATTAGGTTTCTCACTGTTTATGTGGTGTCAGTACTATCTTACACATCTGTATTCATCTATAATAAACAAAGGTATTTACCTACACATATCAACCTATCAAGAACCTATCATTATCACTCAGTGTAAAACACCAGTTTACATCTATATACTAAAAAGCTAGTTATACAGTTCAAGTCTGCCCCCCCTGAGCATTTGCTACACCACCTCTCGAGTTGGTCCAGGGAGTCCGAGTAGGCCTCCTGGTTTACCTCGAAGACGTGAAGAGGATGCCATTCACGGAGCCAAAGGTGGAGAGAGCCACGAATATTGGGATGAGGAATTCCACTGGCCGGTATAGGCGATCAGCAAAACTCTGTAAGACCAACGACCAACCCCATGAACGGTGAAGTCCTTTAAGTCCATAATTAAAGGTGTATGAGGAAGGTGGAGGTCAATAGTAATCAGAGAGGAGCAAATGAGTTAGGAAGCCAGAGAAGATGCTTTGCATACCCAGTAGATGCAACACTTCATTAGGATTGAAGAAAGTATGAAGTGATTGAAGAAAGTAAATGAGTCCATCACGAGGAGCTGCTTCTTTGCAGTGGCATCAGGGGCCAGGCTGGTAAAGGTGGTACTTCAGCACAATGGAACTTGCCTCTTGTTGAGAGCTATCATTTTCTGATCTACTTACTAAATACTAAAGCTATAAGGTTAACACCAGTCCAAATGGAATTTGCCTTATTTTTACAAGAAATTAAGCAAGTTCTTTAAATTAGCAGATGCCTACTTAAATGTCTATTGAAAACTTCTGGACATGAATGGAAACACAGGCAATCAATCACATAACCTATACATGAAGCACTTCTGTATCACTATGTAAACGAGCTTAAGGGATTTCAGGACATGCTAAAAGCAACACAAAAAAATAAAACTCTACTGAAGTAGGCAGCTGCTATTTTCTCAAAACAAAAGAAAACGGGTGACCCACTGCCAGAGATGGGGTTTTCCTTGTAAATGTCAATTAACAATGCAGCAAAAACTGAAAGAAAAAAGGCAGTGAGACCCCATTAACCATTGTTAATCCTGGAAATGATGAGTCTAGAGTCTGCCTGGCGAGTATACATAACTCCACTCTATAATGGGCTCTGTACCTGGAGGAAGTCAGCAGCACACCGTTGACAGCTCCGAAGGTCGAACAGGCGACGAAAAATGGCATAATCCAAGCCATGTAACCGTACAATCTATTTGCAAAGGTCTGTGAAAACAAGGGTTGGTAAGAAAGGAGGGTGGGTGGGTGGGTATGAGTGAGAAGCAGCTACAGGATGCCACGGGGACCCACAACCAGCTAGTGTCGGCCTTCATTCAGCTTCGAATGGATGAGCAGGTGTCTTTGCACGACATTACTGAGTCTACGTGGTATTGTAATGTGACATTATCCCACAGTGAAGATACAAAAACACGCACGTGTACTCTAGGTGTCTACTTCAAGGTTCTTGAAACTGATATCGACATGAATGAACAAATAATGTCCAATGCAGCTAAGTGCTTACAGTCTATATCGGTGCCCGAATTCCCCATAATGAACTTACGATGAATGTAATATAATGCTTTAATATTTCAAAGAATACAGGAGTGGCATGTGAACTGGTGGTAATTTCCTTACCGTGTGAATCTGACATGAATTACTTTTTTGTAAAATCACCGTGTGAAACTATTCAGAGTTAGTTTTAAAACAAATATGTGAAACTAAATTCATTATTCCCATTGACATCACGTGGAACTATCCTTAATTACTTTTATCTGACATCACCATGTGAAACTATTCTGAATTACTTTCCACGATGACGTTTCCAAGGGAAACAAATCTTAATAAATTTCCCGTTATGACATTACAGCAGGGAACTGTCCTAATTCAATTTTCTCTTAAGAAAATATGAGACGAAGATAAACTTCAGGCAAGTGTCAAAGGCTCTCTGGCCAGCGTGATGATTTCCACATTGGATGTGATGTAAATCTATAAGGTCAAGATTAAGCAACTGACCCCCACAAGCGTCACATCCATTATATATATATATATATATATATATATATATATATATATATATATATATATATGGTTGTGGAATGATAATATTAGTGTTTTAATGCTTGCGTAAGTCTACACATGAGAACAGTTAGTGAGGAAGTTGCATTAGTTATAAGTAATATTACAAGAGTGTGCTCAGCCGCTACCTGCTCATCAATTCAATTTATAACAATGGGTCTCCTTACTTCACAGAGATAAAACAGAATGGTGACTGGGTGGGTGTGTGTGTGCGCGCGTGTGTATGTTTTACACTAATGTTCCCAATCTTCTAACCTTGGGATGGATAAACTATTAATATATATATATATATATATATATATATATATATATATATATATATATATATATATATATATACTTTAATTCCTACGTGTGTTTACACAAGAGATAAACAATACATGTTTACGTACGTACATGTTTTTCCTGACTCAGCACTTGTGTCTGGTAGCTGTATGTGCATCAATTCGTCCATGTGCTCTGTATTCCCAAAAGCTGAGGTATAAGGATTCCCTTCCAAGTAACACATGTAGAGTAAAAAACGTAGATTTCGAGATAATGTTGTCAAATTCCTGACCGTAGTAAGGCACAATAATAACACCTCCCGACGTCTGGCAACCGTCCCATATTTCCTGGTGCCGTACCAAATATGTCACTGGAAAATTCTTCCATTATTTTCCCCATGATAATCATTCACTTATCCTACAAACGTCATTAGCCATATTACCGCACGTAAAAAACACGATAACTCCCGCACTCCCATAAATAACAAACGATGTCATAAATGATAACGACGTTTGGGAAGCCTGTTGTTCTATGACGTCACTGGGGACACCACGAAAAAGAAGCGAGACAAGCGTCGGGTAAACAACTTCTTTATAAAAATAAACTTAACAAAAGACCGAGAATATACGGGAACACTCGTAGTCCCACTTAAATCACAATCTTATCTGGATTTCTAACCCTAAAACAAAGTAATAATAAAATCCTGGCAATGGAGACAATCAAGGTTAGGTAAGCACAAGGAAAACATAAACCCTAGGGTCTCCCCGGCCCACGTTTCAGATCCACCAAACCTCCGCCGCGGACGCTGCGGCCTCTTCCATCGATCCGTTACACACGTCACCCCCTGTGGCAGAACCAACCATGGCTCTCATACTATATGTATATATATATATATATATATATATATATATATATATATATATCCCCCTCTAATCCACTTCCAGGAAGCCTTTTACTAGTCCCGTTTTCCACAGCCTCTCGTATCATCATCTTTCAACCAAGCCAAGACCTCAACCTTTAACAAATGTCATCCATTTAATTGTAATAACATGGGCTGCCTCTATATAGACTCACTGTTTCGTGTCTGCGTCGATGGTTTTATCGTTTGAAAACCGAACTGAAAAAAAAAGGAAGGGTCACGCCCTTATTTCAGAAGACTATGCTAATCCAAGAGCTACCAGGATGCCGCCGCGGCCAGAATTTGACCCTAATCAATACATTCCTCCAAAATCACTCAGTTCCAGAATAAACTTATGAAAATACTTCGACTTCCCAGTAATATTACTCTCTCCCATGATATTCTGTCTCAAGTTATACCAAACACTCACTTCTTTTACACAATCCTAAGTGCCTCGCTTTTCATCAAACTCATAATAGGTTTAAATGTGCACTAATTAACGCCCACTTAGTTATGAGTAGCAGTTGTACAACTCGCAATACGTTTTCTGGTGCTCAGAGGTCAATATGGACTCACACAACTTCGCAGTCAGGATTAAATTGCATTAAATTATGCAGGAAAGACTTTTCTTAGATCACACAGCAGATAGACACGGATGAACTAATATGGCTATTGTAAGAAGTGGAACATGAGCTATGTGCAATGAGCCAGCACATTTAATGACAAGACGCAGCTGCACATGGATGTGCGAAAATGATAATTGCTATAAACAACTCAAGAGATAACCTCATGACTGCATGACAAACATAAAGTCAATCAACACAGACCACCACGCCACACCCATCCCTTCCACCAATCATGTCCAAGCTATTTCGGCGTCCACTAATCAGAGGCCGAGCGACGGGTTCAACCCCCTACCACTAGCCAATAAGAGGGCACTATCCCGTCAACCCACCCCAGCGACCAATAGAGCCCCAGCATCACGAGGCTATGCACCTGACGTCACAGAATGACAAGTAAATCTGGAATCCGTCCAGAAGCGTTGGCGTCAGCCACTTTAAACTGGATTTAGCAAGCTCGGTAGAAGAAGAAAAACAATTCTCCCGTTTGCTTTAAAGTGACATGATCTTGACATTTGAATTTGAGACGATGGGGGTCTTCATGTGACCTTCGGGAGCGTACGCAAAACCCAAGTCTTCTGAATATGTCGGGACTTGCCCTACCTCGCTTATCTCATAAGACCTGACTCTTTTTTTTTTTAAAGTTGCTATCTCGCTCGTTCGAGACGCGATCTACCTGCCTTCCTGCTGCGGGAGTGCGTCACGAAGGACAGGAGTGCGTCACAAACAGCTTTAGTCAACCCAACGTCCCTTTCATTCACACATTCTTCAAGCGTTAGCCAAAGAGCTTCAGGGGGCAAAATGCCTCAATAACGCGTACATTTAACGCAATCTTATATACGCTTGTCGATAGACAATCATTCCTGTAGATTCATAGTTGATGACACAAACACACACAAACACGCTCTCTGGGCCCTGTCCTAGTCGACCTTGGCAACATATTATATTATTTTCATGCCGCCTTGCTTGAAGGGGGAGCATGGGAGGGGGGGGGTTAGGGGTAGCAGCGAAGAGGTGCTGCCAACGAGACAGACTCGCTATAATTAGCTACTGTTCGTAGGAATATATACATTTCTAAATTCAATATATCATCCCTGGCTACTGATCTCTCCTGGTCCTAAAGGCTTTCAAGGATGTATTTTAATAGTAAAAAAAAAAAAAAGCCTAAATCTAATGCCTGTAGGCTGATAATACCCTACATGTCACGCTGTTCTTTCAGAAGTGTAGAAAACAACACATCGGATTTTGGGTTAGTAAATTCTAAGGCCAAAGTTTGATCACATCAGGACGCCACTGGCGGCCACTTCAGAGTACAAATATACACGAGGATTCGTGGAAGTTATCAACTGACTGATCGTCACCCTCGACTGTATATAGTAAACATTGGGAAACACGAGAAAATATCAACATCAAGTGTTTATGTTTAGTCGGTCAGGCTGTAACTTGGCCCAGCCAGGGTGTTGCTATGCAGTCCCCAGCCTAGCCACCCCTAACCTAACCTCCAGCCTAGCCCCCGAACCTCTCTCTAGCCTACCTCTGTTAGATAACTCTCAAAGCTAGAAGCAAAGCTTATATAAATATATTTCACATAGTCCCTCCGCCTGCCTGCCCCCTTCCCCAAACTCCTTTAACCTTCCTCTGTTAACTACCAAGCTACTCAAACCAAAGCTAAAAAAAATATTTTTTATTTATTTATTTTGCTTTGTCGCTGTCTCCCGCGTTAGCGAGGTAGCGCAAGGAAACAGACGAAAGAATGGCCCAACCCACCTACATACACATGTATATACATACACGTCCACACAAGCACATATACATTATCATTATTATCAGCCTCGGTGTCCTGTCTCTTTGCACAATCTCATACCACTCTCGGACCTCATTAATTCACTCATGAATTCCTCTTTGGCTTGGTCTACGTGTCTGGCAGGCATCCTGCTGATGCAACAGTGTAAGTTTCCATCCATTTCTTTTTTCTTTTCAGTTCTCAATTCGCCAGTGGAGTCTCCCTTTGCCTTCTGACCCACGAATGAATTTCAGCACGTGATACCTAACCTTGATCAAGACACACGAAATGACCCCCCCCTTTTTTTTTTTTTTTTTGAGGGAGGGGCGTGCTACGACCTAAACTAATTAATGACCTGGAGAGCCAGGGCGTTACGACCCAACGATCGTACCGTTACGTGCCCATGGTCGTACACGTCGTGCCCCTGGGGGGTGAACGGGGTCAGAAGGTCGTGTAAGGTCACACAGTGGTTGAGACAAACACAGTGTACAAGATTAAGCAAATCATCTGCATATAAAGCAGGTGCTGTCCTGTTCCCAAGACACACACACACACACATATATATCGCCATTTACCGCATTATCGAGGTAGCGCTAGGAAAAGAAGTCTGAGCCTTAGAGGGAATATCCTCACTTGCCCCTTTCTCCGCTCCTTCTTTTGGAAAAGTACAAATGGGTAAGGGAAGATTTCCAGCCTCCCATTCCCTCCTCCCCTTTCAGTCGCCTTCTACCACACGCAGGGAATACGTGGGAAGTATTCTTTCTCCCCTATCCCCAGGGGTAATATTTACATAAAAAGAGGAATTCTGTATCATAATGTCTCTATTCCTTGCCAAATGTAATGAACATCAGAGATGTACAAGTGCTGCGGTGGAAGCACTCGTAATCTAAGTGGACGATGTACATCATCAAAAGAACCACCGCGCGTCATGAACAGTAAAAAGTTTTAGCTTCACTGGGCGGACGTGTGTGTGTGTGTGTGTGTGTGTGTATGTACACATGACGCAGTCGCATCTTGTCAGCTAACCTTCGCCAGCCGCAGGCAACATAGGCCAACTTGGCACGGTGGTAAACAAGCCCCCCCCCCCCCCCCTAAGACGCAGTGAGAAGGGCGCGCGCGCGCGCGCGACGCAAACTAGCCAGTCACTTGTGCCAATACCGCCATCTCGTTCTCAAGTCATAAATGCGATGAGACCCACAAAGAGATGTCAGTTAGGTGCAGGCAAAGTTTCGCGCACGACGTCTCCCATGTTCTATATTAAACCTGGAGAAAACGGATTAAGCTCACTCAGCCTTTCATCGCTGGAAGCACTTGAACACAATGATCATCCCCCCACCCCCACCTAAACCAAACACCTCAACCATGACCTGAACCTTCAAAGAGCCACATTGCCATGAAAAAAAAAATAAACAAAAAATATGCCCTAAAATAAACAAAACTTCAATGTCCTTAATTGTTCCTAGGCTATCACACTCCCCATATTTACATAACAGCTGATTTCCCTCCCCCACCCCCCTTTACATAACATATACAAGGGCAAGTGGGTTGCGCTATGGTCTGACGTATTATATTGTAGTGATCTGCCAATAAGACCTAAGTCTCTCTTGGTACTACACACCTCAAGACCCAATGGTTTTAATAAGGTCATACTCGTCCTACAGCCCGAAATTTACGTTAGATTGGCATTACATGAGTTAAGGAGCACTTGATTTCGACGGTAAGTGGGCCATTGCTTAACTACTACCCATGGAGAACGGCGGTGGTACGACCCTAGAGCACGAACGGCCTTTGCCTTCGAACGGCCTCAAGTGGACGAGTCTTCACCAACTATAGGGGGCAAGTTCGCGTCGTGCCGTGAATGGTTAGCTTCGAACTCTTAAATGGTCAACCAAGGAACTGTGTTTTTGCTGGTACGAAGATGGCAAAAAGAAAAAAAAAAAAGTGAAGAGACTTAAGTTACCAACTTTGTCACACCATATGGCGTCTGGAGGAGGGCCAGAATGGTCGTTCCTCTGTCCCTGGCTATTATAACACTCACCCCCCCCCCCCCCACCCCCCTACTTCACCCAATGCGTCGCATGTTTACCAAACAACTGCGCACTCCGCCAGTCGGACGCCGAACACCTCCCGTCAAACCAAGAGATGATATATATATATATATATATATATATATATATATATATATATATATATATATATATATATATAATATATATATATATATATATATATATATATATATATATATATATATATATATATATATATATATATTCCTATGAGTCCACGGAGAAATGAAACATGATAAGTTCCCAAGTGCACTTTCGTGTAATAATCACATCATCAGGGGAGATCCAAGAGAGAAATGTGAGTCAGTCCGTTGGTGTACAAACGAAGAGACGTAGTTTGGGACGCCATAGCTCAAAAGGCTTACCACCACGATCCTCGCGCGCTGAAAGACTTAAATGGTGAATTACCGGTATGTCGTTAGCCCACGTTCCTGCATTCAGTAATCAGTTAAATACTTCATTTCGACGGCAAGGTACGAAGGCCTGGCGTTTCTCCCCCCTCCCGGACCCTGATGGGTGTGTTCAAATATGACAAGAGTTTAAGAGACTCAAAGATCACATTAGAGTCGTGCGGAAGATGTCAACCTAAAACTCATTATAAATGCGGTCCAAATAATTCTGGCATTTATATACCACAACTCTTTATATGAAACCATTAACAATCCAGGAAAAAGCTTTGGGCGTCTGGCTACGCTAACGATCATTCCTACCCTAACCATGTCGTTCTTCAACATGCGTAAATGACGCTGCCTTCACTGCTGAAGTGAAAGAACACAAAATGCCAAAATTACACTGTCTTTTACGACAGTAACCATTTTCTTGTAGCTAGTGTCCTGGTGTAGACGTGTCAATCAGTTCCCTAAGTTTTGTAACCCACTCTGACGATGCATACTATATATATATATATATATATATATATATATATATATATATATGATTACATGTAGTTGTATTTGAAAGAAGCGATGGTGTGGCTGCTGCAGCGTTCTGTGTGTGTGTGTGTGTGTACGTGATTCGGTTTCACCATCCTGTGGAATCCATCGAGTGGTTCTACCAGACATGCAGTTAGTGAGGTGGTTTTTTTTTTTCTTCCGATGGCCCGCCTTCCCAGAGCACAACGGCACGACCCTTGAGTACGATGGTCCGTGTACGCGCGCGCAAGAGCGCGCGTGTGTGTGTGTGTGCCCGCGCGCGCGCCTCTGCCCTTGAGAAGAAGCAAGTCAGTACGATCCTTGGGGCGTGGATGGCGTTGAGTTCTGATGACCTCCCTTCTCTTAGAAGTCATGGGGTCAAAGGTCACACTCCCCCCCCCCTCCCATATCATCATGCTCCAAGGACGACAGCGTCGTATTCAAGGCCAAGCACGAACGCCCTCAAGTGGGAACCGAACCGTTGTGCTCTTAAAAAGGAGGGCGAGACGTTGAAAAAGCCTAAACAGAGAACAGACACTGAGAAAGGTGAAGCCACTAGCGCCGTAAGGAAGGAAACAGTTATGTACACAGAGCCATGTGCTGTGCAGTGTGCTGCGGGTGCTGGTGCTGCGGGTGAGTGAGGGGAGGGGCTGAGAAAGGGGGGGAAATGGGGAGTGGGGAGGTGTAGGTTGAGTGCTGACAAGGTGCTAGTGCGAACAACAACAATCTATTACCCTTAATGTGGAAGTACACTTAATGATAATATATATATATATATATATATATATATATATATATATATATATATATATATATATATATATATATATATATATATATATATGGTGAACACTATATATACACAATCTGCTCTGGTCATCTGTTAGTGAGAGGAGTAATTGAAAGAAAAAAAATGTTCTTAAAATAAGAATCACAGAAAAAAAAAAATTATATGGATCATTCATAGAAAATGTAATAGTTCTCCATAAGAAAATGAGAATAGAAAACGTATGAAGGCTACCACTAAAACATACTACACCAGTGGATCCAGTCACAGTTTAGTACAGTGAAGAGGGGCATAATATTGACCTCCAATAGTACCTAATAAACTACTCGTGAAAACAAGTTAGTACTAGGCCTATTACAAGACACCCCAGTTGGTAACAAGATACCCCGGTTGGTAACAAGATACCCCAGGTGGTAACAAGATACCCCGGTTGGTAACAAGATACCCCAGGTGGTAACAAGATACCCCAGTTGGTAACAAGATACCCTAGGTGGTAACAAGATACCCCAGTTGGTAACAAGATACCCCAGGTGGTAACAAGATACCCCAGGTGGTAACAAGATACCCCAGTTGGTAACAAGATACTCCAGGTGGTAACAAGATACCCCAGGTGGTAACATGATACCCCAGGTGGTAACATGATACCCCAGGTGGTAACACGATACCCCAGGTGGTAACATGATACCCCAGGTGGTAACAAGATATCCCAGTTGGTAACAAGATACCCCAGTTGGTAACAAGATACTCCAGGTGGTAACAAGATACCCCAGTTGGTAACAAGATACCCCAGGTGGTAACAAGATACCCCAGTGGGTAACAAGATACCCCAGGTGGTAACAATCATTTGTTTACGGCCAAGGATTTACTAGTTAATAGCCATTGGGGGAACCATCTGCTGAATTCAAGACGGTGCACAACCGCTTAATATTAGCCAGCCAGCTGGGCGAATTATGAGATTCAAATGTAAAAAACCACCTCTTCACTGGTCTATAACCATTGTAACGCCTCATACAGAGTATTAGTATAGACACACAGATATAGCCATATCATGAGTAGGAATATGTACAAAATGGTAATGTTTATCACCTGAAATAAAGCAAAAAAAATATTAATTCCTTTCCATTCAAATATGAATTTTGGAAGTTATAAGAAAAAAAAAAAGTCGACTGAATTAAAAAATATTACAAAAATGAATGAATGTTTCAATATATTAAAAAAAATCTGGGGCAAAAATCAACACATGAAAAATCATATCAAATATATACGTATGTCATGCAAAATGAAATACAGTAATTACAATAAAAAATACCGTAATATATAATGCATTAAATGAAGAAAGAGGTAGAAATGTTAATATGTTAATTTCAGAATCCAGGACCCAGTGTCAAAAATCAAACCTTGATGAGAAAATAAAAGTATATTAAACCATAAGAACCCAGAAAATACAAAGAAAACTAATATCATGCATTAAGACCCAATAAAAACAAAATCCGGCAAATATCATGGAATAATTGGAATAATTATCAAACGTAGATGAAAGAGGGGAAACCATTGTTTGCAAAAAATTAGGCTAAAGCAACATAAAAAAAATAACATGCATCAATAGTAAAATATATATATATATATATATATATATATATATATATAGGAAAGTCCAAAGCTTGGATTAGAATGGGGTAATAGCATATGCCTACAATCTATGACAGGGGTAAACCCTCCGTAAAACCTGCCAAGCTTAAGATATTTGAGCAAATGTTTTATCAACCTGGATGCCAAGGGAGGAGTGGGACGCGGGCCGGCCGGCGGGAGAACACTTACCACAGCGACGGCCTCCGAACCCAGCACCTCAGCAGGGGACAAAGTGGTGTAGAAGGCGACATTGGCCAAGACGTATACGATGGTCACCAGGGAAATGGAGATGTAGATGGCCTTGGGCAGGTTCCTGTAACGAGAGAGATAGTAATCGTGTTGATCGTCTTCATCACAGACTGTCTGCTGGGGTTGGGCTACCCCATCACGACTGGGAAGGTCGAACGCAACCCAGTCACTAAAATGATGGTGGTAGTGGGGGAATGGGAAGGGAGTGTGTGTGGCTGACGCGACCCTCGTCAAGAACAACCTTGGCAGTTGATTGGCCCATATCATCAACCAATTTGACTTAGTATCAAATGGCTGGGGGTCAAATTTACATATGTACTCTCCTTTTTAACTCAATTTCAGGATGTTGATAGACAGCCACTGGCGGCCAAGGACGCGTTACTATCCGCCTGCTTATATATATATATATATATATATATATATATATATATATATATATATATATATATATATATATATATATATATATATATACCCACATACTAGCTATTTATATATACCACTGAATTCCGCTTACAAGTGGCTTATCATAAGTATACAACAGCCTAGTCGCTCTGGACCTTCTCGCTCCAACAAAATGCTTATGATCTCCTAGCTCAACTACATGGGCCCCACAAGAGAGGTTCTGAGGTTTTATCATACTACCACTACCACTACTACTACCACTCTTACTACTACTACTACTACTACTACTAATAATAATAATAATAATAATAATGATAATAATAATAAGGTAAAGCCTGGTATCCCACATATATTTGATAAATAGTTACACCCACAGTCGGTAAATAAGTTACCAGGTCATGAAGCTATTCAACAGTGCGAAATATCTACCGAATACCTGTGTATCTCCCATATATCACATTTATATCTACCGAATACGTATGTATCTCCCATATATCACATCTATATTCTAAGAATATATGCGTGGAGATGGAACGACTTCATACTCGGAGTAACACAGCAACTAATGTCTAAATGTTTTTAAATTACTACTGAATATCTTAGCACAACTCAACAACACCCACCCACCCAAACTTAATAGCTTTATCCCCAACACATCCAGAAATCTCCCCTCACGATCAATGGTAATAAGAATAAGGGTTTTATGTCACCCATTCGTTCTCCGAATTACAGGAGCCAAACCAATGAAACTCGGCTCCCCGAGACGATCATGTGATCGTCTACCCAGAATAAAATGAATTCTAGACGAGTGTCCCCTGAAAACCTTACGCTGAGTGTTCAGTCCAAGATCTTTGGCTGGGGGGGGGGGTCGTCTTGACCCTAAGCAAATAAATTTATTAGATAATAAAATTATTATTATTTAATATGTTTATCCCCTTATGGACAAGCAAATAACTTTATTAGATAATAAAATAACTATTATTTTTAATATGTTTATCCCCTTATGGACGACTCAAACACGACGTGGTGGCGACCCATGCATGGCTCTCGTATCACCCTTAGAGCCGACTCCCATCATCCCGCCTCCTCCCCCCGAACGCTCTCGCCTTGCAACTGAGCTTGGATGTCTGCCCAGACTTGCCGCCACCAAACACTGGGTCTTAAAACATTTCACGTGACCCACTGGGGGGAAAGGGGAAGGGGGAGGGGGGAATAGTAATTAGATGATGCCGGTTGCGCTGCCCCGTTTCTCTACGGAGCAGTGACGCGCCACGCCGAAGCGTTGCATCGCAGGAAATTGGGATTGAAAGAATTGATTCAGTTTTTGCCACAGCGTGTACATGTGTCAAGCGGTATATATATATATATATATATATATATATATATATATATATATATATATATATATATATATATGAACGAACTCGCTTACAACTTACGTCACATGTTGGCTTATCTCATTAGATTCTTTACGTAACATCCTTGCTAATTCACAGCCTTGTCACAAGGTCATATGTAACAAGCCTACCCTGTCTTCCCCTTGCAGACAAAGAAACGAAAGGCGTAAATAAATGTTGTTTGGTGCAAGTTTTCTACAATATCGAATCTGAAGCTATAGAATTATAAGCCTCACACAAATGGCCTGTGTGATCCCAGAGACTTCCATCTCTCCAGAGGGTAAAAGTTAAAGGCATTTTCCAAAGGTTCCTGTAAACTTACGGCTGCGCTACTTGCAGTAGCTGGGTAATGAGCACTCCTTTTGAGTGAGAAGTCCTAGTGACACAGCCTCCCATTCAGCTGCCCGTGCCGTCCCCACTTTATATATATATATATATATATATATATATATATATATATATATATATATATATATATATATATATATAAATTGATCGATAATTAGCAGCCTCCGCACCGCTAGATTAAGCGGAAATTTCAGCAGTGTGACAATTTCAACAATTCCTGCTGCCCGACCACGCTACGCCCCCACTTACATCATAGCATTTGGCACGCTCGCCCTGCAAGATAGTCCCGAGTTCAGCGTTGTATGAAATATCACTTTCTCTAGACCACGGAGCATCGCTCATGCGTAGTGCGTGGGGGGAAGGGAAGACAGCTTCCAAGAGCGGAAACTATGATCTTTCCCCCCCCCTCTCGCTTGAGGTGAAGGTTAATACCCGGGTATATATATATATATATATATATATTATATATATTGTCGAGCGCAGTATCAAACGGTGGTGAATCCCGGTCAATGGGATTAATGAGAGGCTGGTTTAATCCCCCAGGCAGTCTGACGACGCTTAGGCAAGTGTGAGAACTGGAGCTGAGCTCAATGCCGATTGCTGTCGTGAGGGAGAGAAAAAAAATAAATAAAAACAAAGATATTCACAAACAGCTCGCAGCTTGTTGCCAACTGACCCAACCCAGCAGCCGTGTCTGGCAACTGTACCGACGCCTCTCTCTCTCTCTCTCTCTCTCTCTCTCTCTCTCTCTCTCTCTCTCTCTCTCTCTCTCTCTCTCTCATACCAGCAGAAGACCTTCAACCCTCGAGGCACGGCAGGAGGTCGTCCCCCCCCCAAAAAAAAAACTTTTTTGAATCCGTCGTCGACCCGACCGACCCTCACCACAGAATTAGTGAGCCTTCATCAAACCCCACCCAAGTCACACCTCAGTATATTACTCCTACGGGGGAAGAGGTGGCGCTGCTGCTCCACCGCTTCCTCCCAGACGACCTTTTCAATCCACGGCTTAACCGTTCTGAGGCCACATTTGGGCAATGGATCAGACATAGAGGGGCTTGGAAAACTCTTCTTCCTCCGACACACCCATTCAGCATTCTTTTATACCACTGCCCGTAATCACTGAGGCGAAGTCGCCACTGAGACAAAGCGTTCCTCCACTTAAAGCGACAACCTCTCCTCGTCATCCACTGATGGGTCTTTCTGGACTTTGGCTTAGGGCGTCTCTGAACAATTTTCTGTCTCTCTGGTTCCCGCTTCCCCCTCTAACTCTACCTTGGATGACTCGAACATTCTTTCCTTCACCCTACCTGCTTGTGTGCCCCACAACTAGCGAGACCTGGCAATACTCGGCAAGCTTCTGCGTTACATGGATGTCGTGCGGCCGTTGACAACTGAAGGGTGGGCCGCTTTGATAACTGTTTCCTTTCCCTACATCTCGAAGCTTTCGAACTCGCTATCCTCTCATGTCTTTCCCAATAATTATGACCAGCTTTTTGCCCTCCACCGTTAATACATACATATATATATATATATATATATATATATATATATATATATATATATATATATAAGAAATAGAGTGAATTGGAGTCATGTGGTATACAGGGGTTGACGTGCTGTCAGTGGATTGAAGCAAGGCATGTGAAGCGTCTGGGGTAAACCATGGAAAGCTGTGTAGGTATGTATATTTGCGTGTCTGGACGTGTGTATGTACATGTGTATGGGAGGGGGGGTTGGGCCATTTCTTTCGTCTGTTTCCTTGCGCTACCTCGCAAACGCGGGAGACAGCGACAAAGTATAAAAAAAAAAAAAAAAAAAAAATATATATATATAAACTAAGTCAGCAAAACTGAACAAATGTAGAACAAAACCAGCTAAGGGAGAATATACATTTTAATTGAAGAACTTTCCTAATGAGATGGATGGACGTAATGATAATAATCATTAGATTATTGTTTTATTAGATTAAGAATAAAACTTGCTCTCCATTTTCTTTATCTGATATACGATGAACCTTTAAACTTTTAAAGTATTTTGACCCCTAGAAGTCTATCGACCCTCTTCTCTCGACCAGTAGACATCTATCGATCCCCCTAGACATTTATCGACACCCTCCCTGTCGACTCCCTAAACATCTATCGACCCCCCTCGACATTTATCGACCTTCTCCCCTCCCCACTGCTCACTTCCAATCGACCCTTGGCGGCGTCTATAAATTTAGACCACTAGGGAAACCACGGGTCTAGGGTCCTATCTGCTCCTCTGGGACACAGCTGAGACCTTAAGACTCCAAGGAGATGTTGGGAGACTCAGAGAGAGAGAGAGAGAGAGAGAGAGAGAGAGAGAGAGAGAGAGAGAGAGAGAGAGAGAGAGAGAGAGAGAGAGAGATTCACCCTAGGCATCCCCGGGAAT
Organism: Panulirus ornatus; assembly: GCF_036320965.1. NCBI lineage: Eukaryota > Metazoa > Arthropoda > Malacostraca > Decapoda > Palinuridae > Panulirus > Panulirus ornatus. Next base: position 5,112,037 of record NC_092290.1, on the reverse strand, counting down.
AATTCCCCCCCCCGCCCATAATGATTATACGTGACAGACCAGCAGTGAATAATGTATATACATGACAGACCAGCAATGAATAATGTATATATGTGACAGACCCCTAGTGAATAATGTATATACGTGACAGACCACAAGTGAGTAATGCATATACGTGACAGACCAGCAGTGAATAATGTATATACGTGACAGACCAGCAGTGAATAATGTATATACGTGACAGACCACAAGTGAGTAATGCATATACGTGACAGACCAGCAGTGAATAATGTATATACGTGACAGACCACCGGTGAATTATCTAGGCTGAGGTGGGGGACGAGGAGGAGGAGGAGGTGTCGTGGGGTCCCACCCACACGCTGAACTACGAGAGTACACACTTGCTGGAGCGCGGAGACACCTATGATCGATCGGTGCCCGAGCCAGCACAACCATCGCTAGTACAGTACGCCCGCCCCGCGCTGCCTCCTCCCCACGCACACCCCCACTCACCTCCCTTCCCCACGGAATGCCGACCCGCCGAACACCCTCCCCCTCACCCCATAAGATCATGACGTCATGACGTGACGTCACCCCACCGCGCACGACCTCCCCCCCACCACACAAGGCATTTTATTCTCCCCCCATTACTAAAAAAAAAACTGCGTTGGGAGCTGTTCTCCCACCCCCTACCCTATCTTAACTCCCATACACTGTATCTCTCTCTCTCTCTCTCTCTCTCTCTCTCTCTCTCTCTCTCTCTCTCTCTCTCTCTCTCTCAACGGGTGGGAATGAGAGACAGCCTGCCCCCCCCTCCCAAAACCCATTCCCCGCACCACCTGTTGCCACTACAATCTCCCCCATGAGCCAGCCATGACATATCTCCCCACTTCTCTCCTCTCCCCCCCCACCCCACTCTCTCCTCCGCTGCCACGTGCGTTGGCCTTGGATGGTGGTGCCACATCGGGGGGGTGGGGGGGGGGGGCGCAAAGCTTGTGTCGCGTATGGTGGTCATACCCCATCTCACACCCCCCCCCCCCTCCCTCGTGACCCACCACACTGGTGCCAAACCTGGGCGTGAGGCACGTGGCGGCACGAGCCACGAACGTGAGACGGGGGATAAGAGAGAGAGAGAGAGAGAGAGAGAGAGAGAGAGAGAGAGAGAGAGAGAGAGAGAGAGAGAGAGAGAGAGAGAGAGTCCACGTGTTCCCTGACGCTACCTCGCTAATGCGGGAAATGGCATTATAAGCTTCTGACTGGATTATATATTCCAATTCTAAGAACTTTACTAATACGTTCTATTAATCAACTAACATGACTGACCATATCTTATCTCAAGCCTTATCGGCTATCTTGATTTGAAATATTTAATTGTACCCCCTTTTCTTCCTTAGAGTACATCTTATACACTTTTTTTTTTCATCATCTTTCTCATAAGTTATTCCATTTCCCGAGCTCCGGTCGTCTCCAAAGCCGCACACACACACATATTTGCACGTGTGGCATATTCTCTCTCTCTCTCTCTCTCTCTCTCTCTCTCTCTCTCTCTCTCTCTCTCTCTCTCTCAAGCCCTGGCGTCGCCAGCCAAAGTCAGTCAGACTACCCACGTCTCCAGTAACAATGGACGTGCCATAACAGTCTCCTCCCAGAATGGCAATACATATATATATATATATATATATATATATATATATATATATATATATATATATATATATATATATCCCAGAGACATTTCTCAAAAACAAAATAATAATCAATGGGATCATTGTGAAAGTACCTCAAGCATTTCCGGGAATACATTGTAACCTTTCTAATCCATCTCTGGGATCCTTCTAACCACTATTCATCCCCGGGATACTTTCCGTAGCTATCTGTCCCCAGGATAATCCAGACACTATCCCAATTCTCCCAGCACATCCAAGGAATATTACCTCAACGTCGATAGGTCCAAAACTCTTCCCAGAAAACTAGGCTGGTTTTCATAAACATTCATCTGCGTGCTAGACCCAATTAGTTCCAAGTGGGACACACACACGCGCGTGTACTCCCTCCGTGGCGCTGTGTGTGTGTGTGTGTGTGTGTGTGTGTGTGTGGATAGCGTCGCTGAATACGCATCCCACCGGCGCGGGTTCGATCCTCGGCACGGGCAGGCGGCCCACAGCTCACACAGAGCAGCTACGGAATACATACACCCTCCTACCCCCTCCATTACCCCTTAATAACGCACCTTCATTACAACGCAGAATTACCCTATTTATATACCCCCCAACCACCCCTTATCCTTCCCCTTAACTACCCATATGAAGGGCTACCCCCTCCCCCCAAATCTCTCCCCCCCCCCTCCCTGGGTGCACGATGATGTATAGTCGGCGAAAAAAAAATAGAAAAAAAAATCTTGGCACCTCCCTCCTTCCCTTACGTAAAGACGCGATGACCAACACAGTGCTACACCATGGCGCTTCTATGACAAAGAGGCGAAATTCCAACCGAAAGGCTTGAGGAGGAGGAGGAGGAGGAGGCTCTACGCCGAGCCTTGGCGGAGGGACTTGGGGGACACAGCCCCCGCCAAGAACTCTACCAAAATGAACAATTCCAAAGAACAAGTCCGAAAACAACAGGAAAAATAAAGAATATATACATCTGGCTTTTTATTTCGTTAAATTTCGTCACTCAAGCCCCCGGTAATTAGGCGTCATCATGAACAACTCATTAACGGTATAATACTGATGAGCGAATGCGGTGTTATATAACCCATTTAAGAGCGTCTATGAGCTTAATTACGCCCACTTAAAATTAGTCCATTTTGACGTCGAGAAACTCAGAACTCAAGTCTGGGGGAGGGGGAGGGGGGGAGGCGAGGCATCATAAGAAAACGGGAATTTCAAGGACCCCCTAAAGCAAATCTGGGGTACTTTGCAATCATATACAAAAAATTATACTTGTAATCATTACTATCACTAATCGATTATTGGGCAAGAAAGGGATACAGTGTTACGCCATTTATATGGCACAACAGTATAACAGATCATGCTAACAACTGACCAGTATGAGTGATAATTGTTAAAAAAGGTAACATTAATATAAGGTACTAGAACACGACGCTACATCAGAACTTGAGAAACACAATGTATGAAACAAGGATACACCAGCACGGGGAAAAAACAAAGAAATTAATACTAACTCAAGTGTTTTCACATAGAATCAAGGAGCGCAGGGTAATTGTTTATAACTGTTTACCATCATAGGGCACTTGGAGATGATGATATAGAGTTGTTTACAGACTCGTGTACCGACCCTCGAGTTCACTATGACGTACACAATTAACGCGTGGTCCTCTAACGACCTCCCCCCCCATACTGCCTTGGTTCTGACGACTACGTTTTGTTTACATACGACCTCCTTTTGTTTACGTACGACCTCCATAGTTTAAATACGATCTTTCTTGTTTACAAATGACCTCCTTTGTTTTCACAAGGTCTCCTTTGTTTACGGACGATCTCCCTTATCAAACGACCCACTTTGTCTACATACGATCCCCTTTGTTTGCACACGACCTCCTCCTTGGTGTACACACGACTTTCTTTTAAATATATCATGGTTTACATGCGTCGCTCTCGGTTTACAGTTTTTTTTTTTTTCAAATACAAACCCTCTTTGTTTACAGGCGTCCCTTCATTTACAAAGGATTTTCGACATACGAAATCCCTTTGTTTACATCAGACTCCCTTAAGGCTCTCTACGCTATCCAACCGTAAGGGCCACCTCGCCATCACGCCTGTTCGTCATTTTCCCTCTAACGGACGCCTCCTCCTCCTAGCACCGTCTTGCCCCCCCCATCTTTTTACGTAACCCAAAAATCGATTCGCATTGTCGTTGCTAATCCCCTATCCCCCCCTTTCGAAACCCTTTAGGTAATCCTACCCTTTTACCACCCCCCCCTCACCTTAAATGCCCCACTTGCTGAATCAGACGCTGTAAAACACGACCTTAAGATGTTCTTAATTTCTCCTTATCATTAGCGCCCAGCACATAAGCACCCCTTCGTCTAATGATACAAACCCAGGTTCCATAGTGTGTGTGTATGGTCTTATAATTATATGATATAATTACTAATCTAACCTAGATGTTAACATATATATATATATATATATATATATATATATATATATATATATATATATATATATATATATATATATGTAACAATATACAGACAATAAATTCACATTACAAAAATCATCAACAAACTTCATATACATTCAACATTAATGTAAACATTACAGGGAAAATTTATGCAAATGATAAATTCTATTCTCGTCCAACCTCTATCCGGGAGTTCAAAACCTTCTACAACGCTAAACTTAAAGCCCTCCGAACACCCCCTCCTGTCCTATTTAACGGAGCATGGGTTCGAATCCCGGTAGGGTGAAGGAGTCAGCCGGCACACACACACACACAGACAATCCCCGCTGCTCATCCCTCCCTTGTGGGAGGCTGCTTGGGCAATGGATTACACTAGGATGTGTATATGTGTCTGCTATATATAAGGTTACGATGTATATATATATATATATATATATATATATATATATATATATATATATATATATATTACTATTATTATTATTATTATACTTTGTCGCTATCTCCCGCGCTAGCGAGGTAGCGCAAGTAAACAGACGAAAGAATGGCCCAACCCACCCACATACACATGTATATACACGTCCACACGCGCACATATACATACCTATACATCTCGACGTATACATGTATACACACAATTCATACTGTCTGCCCTTATTCATATATATATATATATATATATATATATATATATATATATATATATATATATATATATACACACACACACACAAGGTTAAGAGATGGGGCAACACGAGTGTATTAACTTTCTCTCTCTCCCCTGTAACCCATGTACAGGCGTCACAACACAGCTGTGAGGGGGGAAGAAGACCTACCTGACGGGGTCCTTCAGCTCCTCGATGACGAAGTTCAGGTAGTTCCTGTGCAGGAGGAGACAAAAGAAAGGGTTACACACAGGTGTCTGTCTGGTCAGTACCAAATGAAATCCTAACATACGAACTGTGGTAAGAACAATATGGCCAAAAAAAATAAATAATTAATTCCACTTCCATTCCAGACGACACAAATACATTCCAAATTTACTCTTGATTACGTTAACTTTCTTCACAGTAATTGCCTTAAATATTAACTGGATGATAATAGACTACAGAATCCTCTCTTCTCAAAAAAAAAAAAAAAAAGAGAAAAAATCTACTATAATGAATTTAAAATTTTTTCAAATCCCATTAAAATGCTAATTTAAACAGAAAAACATCTTTTTAATTTCTTACCAAATGATGTTTTTAAAGTTTCCGTGAGCATAACAGTTTCCGTATTTCCTTAGTTTCCCCATAAATTAACATTCTCTGTTGCTCACTGGTGCCCATTTTCCATCTTCTTTACTCCCCTATGAAGAAAACGTCAAAAGTTTGCCTATAAGGAATATTTTGGGCTTACAATTAAACTCCGGCAAAGTAGTTTATGGACCAAATTGTTCATTTACCAATCCTGAAACCGACGGTACGACTCCTTGAGCACGACGGTACGACCCTTGAGCACAACGCAACGACCCTTGAGCACGAAATTACGACCCTTGAGCACGACGTTATGATCCTTGAGCACGACGTTACGACCCTTTAGCACTACAGTACGACCCTTGAGCACGACAGTACGACCCTTGAGCACGACAGTGCGAACCTTGGACACGACGGTACGACCCTTGAACACGACGGTACGACCCTTGAACACGTTGGCTGTGTGGCCGTCACGTCTGACCTGACCCTTCTTAAGGCCCATGTGAGAAGTCAAACTACCATTCATCCAAGAGTCGTGCTCAAGGGTCGTACTCTGTACTACAGTTGTCGTACCTAAGTGCTCACGGAGGCAAATACAAGATTCTAGCACATGTTTCCAATTCCAACATTTACTCTCCTGTTCATAGAGCCTCTATACAAATATATATATATATATATATATATATATATATATATATATATATATATATATACGCTTCCCCCCCCCCTCCTGCTACTCCTCGAAGACCACCGACGCATTATACGACAGCAGCGTTGCTAACGCAACTTTAACCCCCCCCCCCCCATTTCCTCCCTTCCCAACCGCCGCCGCCGCCGCCCACGCCACCCAGTGACGTCACGCCCTGACGTCACACGGCCGTTGACTGCGCATTTTGCTTTCACGTTAAGGTGCTCGTATCTCGCTGGATGTCAACCCCCCCCCCCCCAACACCCTACCACCCCCCTTCCCCAGGAAATTGTGTACGTTCGTCTTACGTCACAAGAACCCGCGGGTAACGGACGCACGTTCCAAGTTAAGGGAGACAGAGCTTAATTAACTCTGTTTCCAGCTTATCCTTAAGACCGGGAGGGGTCTCTCTCTCTCTCTCTCTCTCTCTCTCTCTCTCTCTGATCCATTCACCGCCTCGTCGCTCTCACGGCTGGTCGTCCTCAACGACCAATCAATAACGGGACGGGGCTACTCAGGCCCTAACTACCCTTAACAATAGACCCTTAAGGACTTTACTCTCTCGGATATTGCGCTCAGCGTAGCGCATGGCCAGCATCACCCTCGTAACAGACCATCAGGGTCTTCTGTCATCTGTCCTTCCCATGTACTGTCCTCCAGCAGATAAAACCTGGTCATAGACCATCAGGTCTTCTGTTATCTGTCCTTCCCATGTACTGTCCTCCAGCAGATAAAACCTGGTCATAGACCATCAGGTCTTCTGTTATCTGTCCTTCCCATGTACTGTCCTCCAGCAGATAGAACCTGGTCATAGACCATCAGGTCTTCTGTTATCTGTCCTTCCCATGTACTGTCCTCCAGCAGATAGAACCTGGTCATAGACCATCAGGTCTTCTGTTATCTGTCCATCCCATGTACTGTCCTCGTCCTAAACCACCAGGTCTCCTCGTCACCTGGCTTTCCCAAGTGCTGTCATGTACCGGGTCCACTGGAGAGGGAACCCTGGGACCTACTGAACTGAATACAATCGTGCGAGCCAGAGACAAACACATACCACTGTGGTAGACTTCCCTCACCACCACCACCACCACAAGAATACACCGCTACGTGGTTGAGTGCGTCTCCCTGGCTCCCCCAGGTTGAGTTCACCCCCTCCCCCCCATGTCTAGCTCCCCCAGGGTATGTGCGTCCCCCCTGACTCCTCCTCCCCCCCTCCCCCTTTAAGAACCATCACAAAGCCTTGGGTGCGACGCGTGACGCCCCTGGGGTTCACAAGTGACTCAATCCTCCAGTAACTCAGCGCTTCAAGCTTCGGTGGGCGTCTCCGTCTTTTCGTTCCCGGGACGATTCTGCGCGTCGCGCGCGGGGGAGGGAGGGTCCTCCTTCGCCGAGGACTGGACGCCTCATTCCTCCACTCCTCCTCATCTCCGCTGCATCCTCTCTCTCTCTCTCTCTCTCTCTCTCTCTCTCTCTCTCTCTCTCTCTCTCTCTCTCTATCACAACCTCATCTATAAACTCAAGACTCAAACATTCCCAGTGTGGCGATCACAACCTAGGCTAAACCTGAACGGTTCTCAAAGCCACACCTGGCAAATCTATCGTTTCAAAATCCATCCACCTTTTTCTTCCTTTTTCTTTTTAACATCTCTTCTGACAGACATGTACCTCCGCAACATAAACATGCCGGATGTCATCTCAGCTCGTCCCTGTATCCCTGGATGACGCAGATCACGACCAAGTCCGCCACTGTGAAGGTACACAATGTGTCACAGGGCTACTGGCTAGCCTGGGGCGACTCTAGTGTTGGGTCGTTGTGACGTCTGCTTCCTTCCTTACACGGCGAAGCTTTTGGAACACTTTAACCCAACCCCTCCAACACCCACACCCCACTCACCCACCCACTCCACGTCTTTCCTAATAACTAGCAACTATCCTCTTTATATAAGGCATATTCACCACTCCCTTCAAAAGGTATATTCACCACTCCCTTCAAAAGGTATATTCACCACTCCCTTCAAAAGGTATATTCACCACTCCCTTCAAAAGGTATATTCACCACTCCCTTCAAAAGGTATAGTCACCACTCCCTTCAAAAGGTATATTCACCACTCCCTTCAAAAGGTATATTCACCACTCCCTTCAAATACCAGAATATATATATATATATATATATATATATATATATATATATATATATATATATATATATATATATACATATATATATATATATATATATATATATATATATATTTTCCACCTCCCTTTCTTATTATTCACATAAAAACCCTTGCGATATATCAGTTGAGGCCTGGCCTTGATGTGGACTCGTGTGACTACCATCGTCTTCCCACAGTAGCAACACACACACACACACACACACACACACACACACACACACACAACACACACACACACAGTCCACGAGCATTTCACGGTCCAGAACCTGCCGCCGACGCCAGCCGATCCAGAGCGAAAGACATTAGGGGCAGCCAGGAGCCCCCGCCCTTGGCACTCCTCCAGACATGACGAAGGACTCCCAAACTTTCGAGTTCGACGCCATGTCCTGGGGGAGGGCAGCCTGAGAATCCTTTAACTACACCAGCGAGAGGAGAGGGGGGGATGCGAGTGTGTGTGTGTGTGTGTGTAAGTGTGTGTGTGTGTGTGTGTGTGTGTGTGTGTGTGTGTGTGTGTGTGTGTGTGTTGCTCCTCTATCTCTCGGGTCTCTCAAGGAGAGATAAGCCATCTCATCTCTCGCCCACTTCCAGGATAGTCAACAACTGTACCATAGATAATAGGGGGGGACACAGACGCACCTCCCTCCCTCCCCCACTCCCTGCTGACCTACATATTAAGACGAGAGATTCTCTCTCTCTCTCTCTCTCTCTCTCTCTCTCTCTCTCTCTCTCTCTCTCTCTCTCTCTCTCCCTGCGACACTAACTCATAATAAGACTCCATAGATAGAGGACACGACGACTCCCCCGCAACACGAAAGTACGACCCCCTCTCGAACATGACTGGGGCTCAGACCTGGTCGAACGACCCCCGGGTATAACTGGCTGGGGGCTCAAGACCTGGTCGTCTGAGTGCTGTATCTCCTCGGGGGTCCTACGGCCGCCACCAAGGTCCTGGGGAGACAGCAAGAGCAAGACCCGTTCTCAAGCAACGCCGCCTCAACCATCGCCACTGGTGTGCCTCCTCCTCCTCCTCCTACTCCTCCGCCAGCAGCGCCAAGACACGGGCAAGAGGCAGCCTTCACACACACACACACACACACACACACACACACACACACACACACACACACACACCATTCTCTTCTCCCCCCCCCCTCCCTCCCCCACACTCCAAAACCTTTTCTCTCACAATAGACTCTCTCCCACTCTCCTCTAAACCCACTTACAAGTCAGGAACATCCTACGCGAGCAATTAAAACAATCGGGGACGTAACCCTATTATCAATAACATCTAAAATCCTAAATATATATATATATATATATATTTTACGTAAAAGATATTTATTTACTGATATGATCGAAGCAGTGGCGAAAATGCGCTTATCTGTAAATAAAGTGATTTCCATTACCTACTGATTTACGCTTCCAACAGATGTTCAGTCATTCCAGTCGAATCATATAAATTACGAATTAGGTTATTGTATTCCCTGAGTCTTACGAAATACCTGTTTTCTGTTTACCAATTAATTCAGTCCGTTTTCTTTACACTTCAAACACTCTTATAATAACCCAGGTGGTTTTGTACATATGTTATAGTAACAATATTTTGGAAAAATCAGTATTGTTTTCAGACAATTCCGTTAAACAAATTCATCGCTTAAACATACTGGTGCATTTCCATATACAATTCCCTACCCTCTGCGCTCATGTCCTAAGCAAGGGGAGACAATTATATTTGTACGCCAAGGGGGTACATGATCACTTCCCGCCGTACAAGACGACAATTCGCCAACCGGCGGATGACAGGCCACTCAATTTCCTATTCCCTAAAGACTTTTTTTTTAGAAGTATGAGAGAGAGAGAGAGAGAGAGAGAGAGAGAGAGAGAGAGAGAGAGAGAGAGAGAGAGAGAGAGAGAGAGATCGTGCCACAACATAGGGTATGGGCCCCACCCCCACTGTCTTTCGGGAGTCGATAATGATGTAGTATGGGCTCTGTAGTATGTGTATATGTATGTATATATATATATATATATATATATATATATATATATATATATATATATATATATATATATATATATATATATATATATATATAAATATATACATATGACTGAATGAATGAGCGTTTATAGACCGAACAGCACGAGTTATCCCAAACACCAATTACTGGGTCAGTAGGACAAAGGTGTCCACCCTTGGCTGGTTGGCGTGGGATGCGCGCGCGCGCGCGGGGGTGAGCGTCTCGGCGGTGGACCCCGTTAGATAAGACTGATGACGACGACCCGCTAGATCACTTCGAGGAAAACGACTTGCAAGAGATTGTGGTTCTTAGGGGCGATGTGCCAAGCGGGATCCCCCCATCCACTTTTTTTTTTCTTGTTGAAGCTCATAGCAGATCAAGCGGGGGTCTGAATTCATTTTCTGTGGATCTTGGGGGGGGGGGGTGGAAACTCCCCCAATAGGATCTTTGACACGTAGGCGGTACGATGCTTGAGTATGATGTATATATATATATATATATATATATATATATATATATATATATATATATTGTGACCTTTATCATTAAGGTCTAGGGCTAGGACGTCATACCTAAATTTTAGGGTCGTGCCTTAAGTCACCCTCGAGAACCATCCCATTGTCTTTCAAGGGTCATAACCGCTGTGTCTGTTGTTCGTCGTCCCGTCGTGCTCGAAGATCATAAACATGTCGTCCTGGGGTAGCACATGTACTCAATAGGGGTCAAATCTCTCGTACCTACGGGGATTATGACGTAGTCGTGTGGTGTCGTGTAGCCTAAATATCGTACTTGGGAGTCACAGCGTCGCAGAGTTTAAGAGATCAAGGGAGCTAGTTTCGACTTCATTTCCCCTCCCGGATTTAAAGATTCTTTGCCCTCAATGCAACCGGTGAGGGAGGGCGCCCGCCCGCCCGGCTCCCTCCCTCCCATATCCCAGCCTGGGAAACGGCCGTTGCTATGGCGACCGGCAGCGATTCACATTATCCCCTTTTTAAAAATCTTCAGGGACAAAAAAAAAAGTAATTCTTAATATTTGTCGTGGTGAATTTGAATAACGTCATTTTACCTCTGAAAAACGAGAGAAAAAAAAACAAACGCTGTTTCCGCACAAGACGTGATGGTGAATGTAAAGCCTTTCAAATTTACTGATAAATCAGGGTTTTGTGAATATATTGCTGGGCTGCCATTAGATAATTTGATTTCGTACAATACGTAATTAACTTGAGGGTACAATGAGAACCATTGAGGGTTCGGTTGGGTAATTACGGGTGAATCTCTCCCTCTAGCACAGGAAATTCCGTCATACTGCTGATGGTAGGGATAAAAGAGACGTGGGGGGATGGTCAGAGATAACAGATAGTGGAAACACATGCCTAAGTACACATCATTAACTGTCTTAATGACATGGAAAACATCTATTTTGCCGCAAAATAAAAACAAAAAACTAACAATGAAGACATACTTGCTTTCGTACCTTGTCTCTCTCTATCTGTCCTTGTTTCTTGCGGGTAAAGTAAAGATCTTATTCACAAGTCTTCTGACGCATGTGTTCCCTCTTTATCGACTATCTTTCTTATCTCTCCCTTTCCTTGCCCTCCAAAACCCATTAGCTGGTCGAGGTTACGTGCCACTGGCTGGGGTTAGGGTGGGGGTCGCGCCAATTCTCTCCATAACCGCGTCTTCCCGCCATCTCCTCCCCCCCGCTGCCAGGCGTACGATGCTTCCTATTCCATCATCATCATCATCAGGTGGTGAGGGGAAAAGACTGCTATACTCATTTTCCAGGGGGGTAACTGCCTTTAGATTCCGTGGACACGTATATTCTCTGTTGCTTTAGGAGGTATGACACACGCTGTAAACAGGAGCTCTCTGTACCTTTATTCGCTCATTTTCATGAGAGTAAAATAAGTTCTCTGCCGTCAATAGAGCTCATGCACGTTTTCTAAATTCCGGTAAATTTTTCGGGAATTATTTTTTTTCTTTAATACTATCTTGAGAACATTCCCCTAATTCTTGGTCAAGAGATCCTTGTGTTTCAAGCTGTGTTGCGAGTGTCACTTCACGTGTACCTTCGCAACACAATGTGTCCCGCGTTTTTTGTTCAGCGACGAATACATATTTATATATAGTCTTTTATCCCACCATTGTGTGCAGCAACTGTAGCACTCATATTGTCTTCCCTCATCGTCTTGGACACTATTTTAAGCGTTTACGTAAGTGCCACAATATATATATATATATATATATATATATATATATATATATATATATATATATATATATATATATATATATATATATATATTCCTATGAGTCCACGGGGAAAATGAAACACGATAAGTGTGTGTGTGTGTGTGTGTGTGTGTGTGTGTGTGTGTGTGTGTGTTGCTTTCCTCTCAATTACTTCAAAAAATCATCCCAGAAAAGCAAACATTCAGGTTTTCCCCTTACGTCCCTTTCAGGATCCCCCCCACACACACCCACATCCATCCACACACCCACACACCCATCCACACACCAACACACACACAAACATCCACCCACACACACACACACACACACACCATTCATTACTTTCCAGCAGCAAGAAGCAGCAGTACCCTCCCCCACACGTCCTTTCATCCGTCCCTGGAGTTACGTAACTTTGGATCCATTAACAAGAATAATAAACCGTCTCCTGCATCCCCACATCCCCACACACAGCACTGCCGGCACACACCCCCCCCCACACACAGCACTGCCGGCACACACCCCCACACACACAGCCCCCCCACACAGCACTGCCGGCACACCCACCCCCACACACAGAGCCCCCCCCCCCCTGCCGGCCGGATATATACGCTATTCTTTTTTTTTTCCTTTTTTTTTTTGATCAATGTGCGAGGGACAGTCAGTGGTGTTACGACGTGCTAAAAATACAGGAGGGGAGGATGAGTTTACTGTCGAGGCTGTGTTGGTGGGGGGGGGGTTCAGCGCCAGGAACAGAAAACGGGTGTGTGTGTGTGTGTGTGTGTGTGTGTGTGTGTGTGTCCCTAGATATCGTCTGGGTTCTGAGGGGGCAGGAATGTTGCCTTCTACCCTACCCCCCCTCCAAAAAAGAACAAAAAAACTCAGAAGAATGTAGGTTATACAGTGGGAAATACAGTAAGCGGTTGGGTAGGTCATACATCAAATACAGTAAGCGGTTGGGTAGGTCATACATCAAATACACGACGCCAGTGGATCCAGTACTACACCACGAAAACTGTTTGTACAGATACACACACATAAGTAGAGATAGATAGATAGATAGACAGGATATATAGATAGACAGACAGATAGATAAAATAGATAAGCAGGATACATGGACAGTTGATAGATAGATAGATAGATAGATAGAGAGAGAGAGAGAGAGAGAGAGAGAGAGAGAGAGAGAGAGAGAGAGAGAGAGAGAGAGAGAGAGAGAGAGAGAGAGAGATTAAAGGATTAAAGGCACAAAAACACAGAGGTGATGTGTGGCTATAATTCGTATATATCTAGACTTGGTTGACGGCCTTGGCGCTGCCTCTCATTGGGTCGGTCTGGGGGAGGGCATCCACGAGCCGCTCTCCTCATGCAACTGGTGGCATGAAGGGGACAAGCAACGCTCCTCATTCTTATGAAAACAATTCGAATCTAAATGGAAAAAAGGGGGGAGGGGGGTAAATTCTCGTCAGGTACATGACTGAAGCGAACATGGGTGCCGAGGGAGACAGAAGTGGCCATCAAAATGGACAGAGAGAAGTACGTGGTCATGGAGAGAGGAGGACGTGGTCGTGGACAGAGAGGAGGACGTGGTCGTGGACAGAGAGGAGTACGTGGTCGTGGACAGAGAGGAGGACGTGGTCGTGGACAGAGAGGAGGACGTGGTCGTGGACAGAGAGGAGTACGTGGTCGTGGACAGAGAGGAGGACGTGGTCGTGGACAGAGAGGAGGACGTGGTCGTAGACAGAGGAGTACGTGGTCGTGGACAGAGAGGAGGACGTGGTCGTGGACAGAGAGGAGTACGTGGTCGTGGACAGAGAGGAGTACGTGGTCGTGGACAGAGAGGAGTACGTGGTCGTGGACAGAGAGGAGTACGTGGTCGTGGACAGAGAGGAGGACGTGGTCGTGGAGAGAGAGGAGGACGTGGCCGTGGACAGAGAGGACGAGGACGTGGTCGTGCTGCCGTAAGAGAGAGATCGTCCAGACCTTTCTTGGGTCGTACACATCCTTAATGCTGCCTCGGCCGGCGACGTCTCCTGTCGGGTCGGGTCGTCCAGGGAGGCGTAAGGCTTATAACAGTCCACCGCTTCGGCCACTACTGCTGCTGCGTGTGTGTGTGTGTGTGTGTGTACGGCAGGGTCTCCTCTTCCCTTAAAGCTCAGTTACTGCTACAGGAGACGGCTGGTGTGGGCGGGCGGCGGGCGGTTTTGTGTGTGTGTGTGTGTGTGTGTGTGTGTGTTGTGGGCGGCGGGACGCCATCCACCCACCCATCCACCCACCCCAGCGAGCGACCGTCAATAATCCCACCCCCCTTCGATCACTTTTCCTCCCACACGGGCACCAGCGACGCTGGGTGGGTGGGAGAGAGAGAGAGAGAGAGAGAGAGAGAGAGAGAGAGAGAGAGAGAGAGAGAGAGAGAGAGAGATAATGAAGAGATTAATACCTCAAGACAGAGTCTGGGGTCCGTCCATCGACCGTAAGGGGGGGAGGGTCGATTTCCTCGCCGTCGAACCACCACCACCACTGGCCAGCCAGCCAGCTTGCCTTGGCGTACTACGGAGAGACAGCGGTAATGACTGATGGTCGTGAGCCCAGACTTACGCGCGCCGTTGCCCTCGCTGGCCGGGTAGCGCCAGAAACGAACGAGGAAAGCCCGCATTCGCTCGTATCCACTTCCGTAGCTGTCATGCGCACCGAAACCACAGCTCACTATCTACAACTAGGCGGCGCCCCCCCGCAGACCTTTCCATGGTTTACCCCGGACGCTTCACATGCCCCGGTGCGGTCCAATGAAAGCACGTCGACCCCTGTATATCACATCAACTATATATACACACACACACCAGAAAAAACTAAATCCAATCAGAGGATTAAATTCAGTTAATCAGAAACAAACATAATCTCCCCTCGGGGTATGTCCCCTCGCCTCTCCCCCTTTCCCCACACCACCCAGAGAGTGAAGGGGTCAACCCACCCACCCCCACACAGTAGTTTCAGGAGCCACCAGTCCAGCCAATCAACCGGCCCCGCGGCAGGAATTTCATCGCCCACCAACACCGCGAGACACAATCCTCTTTGCCAATAATGGCGACGACCCAGGGCGATCCCAGCTCCTGTCCCTGGCCATAGTTGCCAACGGCGACCCACGGCTGTCGCGAGTGGGGAGATGGAAGACGGGGTGCTTTGGGGTACGACGGGGAGAATGGATCAGGTCAGGTCACCTCCTACCACAAACGAGCACCGAAACAAAAAAAAAAAAAAACTACTACTTCTAAAATACCTCTCGTCAGTATGGTAGACAACCCATTTCTTTGCAAAATCCCTGGACCTCCCGCATCCAAACCCATTACCAACCTTAATACGAAATATATATCACCGCTTCACACTTGAACAACCTATGGTATACTCACAGATCTTCCGGCCCCACACAAACACAACAGAGACAATATACTCTCATGCACTGGAATGACCCCTAGAGTGCAAAACAACCCGCCCTCCCAACTCATGTCTTAAATAGCATCATCCAGGCAGACATGAACCCATCTGAAACCACACTTCCCAGACATATACGAGTCACACTTTCTCGTCTCTGCTGTGGACAACACCCATCTCTTCATTATCAAAAGGTATCAAGAATGGAATGTATGAACAAAAGCCGATGAAAACAATTATAAAATGAAGCTATACAAATCCAAAAGCGACACTCATGTCCAATTTCTTACACGAGTATAAAGAAAACGATGAGTGTTGGTTTACCCATATAAAGAAAACGAAGAGTGTTGGTTTACCCAAGAGAGATCAACACGGGGCTATGTCCTAGTGCTGATGGGTCTGCTGTTGTGTGCGGTCGAACTTAAATAGTTAAACACGGCTCTGATGAGCATACTCTCACAGACCCTACCACCCTCTATACCCCCCTTGAGAGCAACACAGCCGCCCCCTACTGGCAAATGCAACACACACACACACACACACACACACACACACACACACACATACTCACATGACACATTGAGGAAAAATGAGCAATACTCACCATCCATTGTAAGCGAAGAGTCCAGAGTAGAAGGATAGGGCGATCTTGGTGACATCTGTCTCACTTTTGTCGAAGTTGAAATACTGCGTCTCACCTGCGGAAAGAAAGGACGAGGAGGTCACGTTAGGTCACTTGGAACACACTGGGGTTTGTCATCAAAGGGGGAGGGAGGGGTACACACAGGTTAGGTCATCCAGTTCCGTGACTTTGGATGGAAGTGGACGACCAGGTCAGCAAAGTGAACATTTCCAAAATAAGGACTGAAATACCTTTTTTTTCTAATTTCCAAAATAAGGACGGAAATATATTATGTCTTTTATTTCCAAAATAAGGACTGAAATACATTATTCATTATTATTTCCAAAATAAGAAAAGAAATTCATTATTCTTTTTTATTTCCAAAATAAGGACTGAAATACATTATTTTTTTCTTTTTTTTACATCAGTTGATATATTCCAAACATATCATGGTTATCGGATGATTACAAAACCCTTAAATTCTAAATACCAGACACGACCCATCAACCTTGTTACATGTACTTCACGAATGTGCTTAAACTACATCCACCTACACGTAGTAGTTCATCTTAACAACTCACCAAAGTTTTGAATATCTCCAACCTACCCACACTGGTATCAAACTCACATTACAGAACATTTTAATCTTACACCTCGTCCCCCAACCTTTCCAGTTCGACGTGCCGGACCAACATAATAATATTTCACAAACCGGTTTCCCAGTATATAAGTGCTCTTGGGTACCAGGAAGCTTCGAGTAAACGAACGCAAATATATATTTCACCGATTTGGATAAAGGATTCACATAGTACGCGCGCCAACATGACCGAGCATAAAAACACTTCTAACTATTCTCCCATCACACATTTAAGTCGACTCCGTCATTTGAAACTAAAATCTTCACTTTGGTAAACTTGAGACAAAACATTTATCATTTACAGCCAAAATGATCATAGCCTGATCATATAAACCAAACATTGCATTATTTGTTTAATTCGTAGCCTGATCATATAACCAGGCACTGTATTATTCGTTTAATTCGTAGCCTAATCACACGACCAGGCACTGTATTATTCGTTTAATTCGTAGCCTAATCACACGACCAGGCACTGTATTATTCGTTTAATTCGTAGCCTAATCATACAACCAGGCACTGTATTATTCGTTTAATTCGTAGCCTAATCATACAACCAGCAATTGCATTATTCGTTTAATTCTTAGCCATATCATACAACCAGGCATTGCATTATTCGTTTAATTCTTAGCCATATCATACAACCAAGCATTGCATTATTTGTTTAATTCGTTGATTCATCTCAGACCAACAATTACACTTACACAGCTTCACTGAAAACACAGGATGTGGGCGAATGCCTCTACTACTGAAACAATTATCTAACGTTCTAAATGATCCACGTAAGTGATTTAGCAATTCCGACCAATGACGAGCCCTACAATTACAGCCAATTTAAGGCAAACTGCAAGGAAAACATCCTGGATAATGTCTATTAAAAAACATCCTCGAGTCTTGTCCCATTCAATAGGAGAATTTAGCGTAACGAACCTAATCCAGTAAATAGTCGGGATTCAGCCAGAAACTAGTTCTGATTGGCTGATGGAGAAATCCGGGACCTAGGATTGGCCAGGCCTCACCCTCCACGATTGGTGGAAATGGCTAAGATAACGGATGTGCGAACCGAGTGTGGACGCAACATTGTGATTGGCTGAGAGTACTGGGCCCGCGTCACCAGCTCAGCTGAGGGCCATTCAACTTTAAAATAAAGAAAAAAATATATTTGATTTCCAGTCAATTTACAATACTAACGTTAAAAAAAGAAAAGGCATTTCGCAACACATGAGATTCTGTACTGACCTCTTGCTCCATCTGTGGTAATGTCTACATCCAAGTTAAAAAGTCTGAACAAATTGGTATATATATTTATATATCTGCTTATCACCGAGGGTTCTAAAAATGTTCCTACTTCGCAACTTTCACTTGTTCATAACGTAAGAGTGATCTCCACATCGAGAGAGAGAGAGAGAGAGAGAGAGAGAGAGAGAGAGAGAGAGAGAGAGAGAGAGAGAGAGAGAGAGAGAGAGAGAGAGAATTTGTGTAAAACTACTCTGAAAAAAACATTAGTTCTCTCTCTCTCTCTCTCTCTCTCTCTCTCTCTCTCTCTCTCTCTCTCTCTCTCGATGATGTGATTATTACACGAAAGAGCACTTGGGAACTTATCGTGCTTCGTTTCCCCGTGGACTCAATATATATATATATATATATATATATATATATATATATATATATATATATATATATATATATATATATATATATATATATATATATACATACATACATATATATATATACATATGAATGAACGGGAGATGATACAATAACAAGGCGAAAGGACACAGAACGAAGAAGCGTAACACACACACACACACACATCGGGTTCGAGATCGTAATGACACAACCTCTGTTAAAACCTCACGGTCATGCTCACTCCCCGAGGAAGAACCCCCAAACCCTCTCATCTTCTAATTCAGGATTCGGGTTTCTAAACGAAGCTGCGTGACAACTTCATTCCACGGGGTATGAAATCTACTCTGCGGGTGACTTGCACTCTCAGCTTTCTTTGCCTTTTCTTTTTTCTTTTTTAAACTGCTGCTTGAGTGAGCGTTTTCATGTCACTGCTTCTCTTTGGGTACAAGGGTTGATAGAGAAGAAAAAAAGGAAAAAAGAGACATTCTGAGTACTCCTCTTCGTTTCTATTTTCTACATTTACCTTCACGAGTGAACGAACATCTACGCACATACATCATTATAAGACAATAATATACATAAAGCCTTTAGACGAAAATGTAGCTGTCTCCAATCATTCTCGTCTGGCCATGTAAACTGAGCGTTACTAACTGATCGTCTGAGTGTGTTGACCCCTCACTAGGGAAAAAAAATACCACGCTGTTTATAATAATCATAATCAGTCCTAATTTCGGGTTTCTATATAATACAGGAAAAGTTATTTCTGTGATGCGAACAGCAAATAGCGTTTCAGTTCCTTCCTCTCTGCATGATTTTCTTCCGACATGGCATGGGAGCCACGTATGGAGAAGTGATTCTGTGAGAGAGGGGAAAAAAAATCCTGGGTCAAGAGAGGTCAAGTGCGGAGCCTCCCGTGAACTCTGCTAACGATCAACACAACACTGGACAATGTCATCTCCATCACACCCTCACAACGAAAGCTTCGAAACAACAAGGTGGCCTTGACGAGCCAGCATCTCACCACCTTAAAACAAGGAAGAAGAGAAGACATTTCATTCGTTCAATGGTGATTCAACTGGTTCATTTCAGGTTACGGTCAGCTGTGAACGATTGACTTTTCTTCCGATAACCTTTTGAAGAGACGTTACGAAAAGGGAACTACCCAAGGCCTCAGCGTGTCCAGGAATTCACAACAATGTCTCCCGGTCGTTTCACAAGCGCCGAGGACCCTTACCAGTGATGGAAAGCAAAAAAATAATAACATCATACGATGGCAAAGCTTCCTTGAGGCTACAGAAACACAGGAAACTCCAAATCTGGAGCCGTGGGCGAACTACTCCATACAATTCGAGTGAGAAGAGCTAACTGAAGCAGAGTCAGTTCTACATACGAAGCTATAGCATTATCCAAGTTCTACATACGAAGCTATATCATTATCCAAGTTCTACATACGAAGCTATATCACTATCCAAGTTCTACATACGAAAGCTATATCATTATCCAAGTTCTACATACGAAGCTATAGCATTATCCACACTTTCTCTGCCAAGTTTGAATGCTCGACTATCTAATTAATCCCCCCCCCCCTCAATAAATAAAAATCATATTGTTCCAATGCTTCTCTATCACATACACTGAAAAAAAGAAAAAAGAAAATTCACACCCCCACAGCCAAAGCTTTCCAGCGTTGTAGCAAAAGTGGTATACCGAGATTAATTGACTTTCAAAAACACTGACGCATTCTTATGTTCTCGACACAATGAGATCCCCAGAACCACGAAGATGATGTGGCTTGCTGACACATTGTGCAAAATGTTTTGCAAATTTTACAACTCCTTAAGCTCGCCCGCCTCGCCTTTGTGACTGGATTATAATTGGTTATATGTCTCTACGTCATACTGCAAGGGTGCCAACAATCTTATATGTTTACTTAATTATCTTCACCATGTTAAGAATAAGTGTTTCTGGGGCTAATTAGTTATATAATTCCGCTACGAGAAATACCATTCCTCTCCTCTGTTCTAGGAGATTTATTTTCTTCAAAAAGAATTCTTGCCACAAACATTTCTCGTCCTAGTCATAAACACCGTTTAAGTCTTCATAAAAATGCATTAATAAAAATGCTTTGGCATCCCTCTGACTGAAGTGAAATAATCATTTGTCAGAAAACGTCAGGGAAAAGATGGCGATTGGACCAAGCAATATATATATATATATATATATATATATATATATATATATATATATATATATATATATATATATATGGGAGAGGGGCTGGAACTCCTCCCCTCTCGTTTTTAATTTTCCAAAAGAAGGAACAGAGAAGGGGGCCAAATGAGGATATTCCCTCAAAGGCGCAGTCCTCTGTTCTTAACGCTACCTCGCTAACGAGGGAAATGGCGAATAGTATGAATATATATATATATATATACCAGGCAGTAGCGAGAGTGTGCCAATTACTACGTGAATGAGAACAATTGCGGTGTTAAAACTATGGAAGAAAGTTCTGGAAATGTTACAATAAGTGATAGAAGAATTCACAAAATATAATGAAACGGTAAACCATCGGCGTCAGCGTTTACATATAGTGACACGGAGATTAGTGATGTAACCTATAGTGATGTAACATAAATCTTGCACGGCCACACAAACCGTTACCAACAATCTACAACCCTGATACAACCAGTTCGCTGGGGTACCACACCCTTCGGCAAGGTTACATAACTTACCCCATCCCTAACTGTTTACCTGCGTTTCTTCTGTGTTTCGGCTTCGAATATTTGTCCCCCTGTATCTGTCGAAATATTACTAATTAATCTCTTTTTTTTTTCTTTTTTAAATGACGCCGTACTGTTCCCAGCCACCAAATGGCGCCTAACCCTTCGGGAGGAATGTTGAACTTAGTGTAAATGGAACCCAACACACAAAACGAACCCTTCCAACCCAAAACCTTAATTAAGATCTCAGAACGCATGACAACAATACTTCCCAGGGAATGTGTGTTCACCGCCTGAGGGAAAACACGTCTTCATCTTACAGGAGGCAAATTAAATCCATCCGAACTTCGAGAAGAATCAAAATCAATTTCATCCAAATTATCATAATAAGAAAAATGATGAATTCAACGAGTGCTGACGTACGTTCGCTTACATCTCTAATGTCCTATGGCGTCCATCTTGCCCATATAAAAAAAAGAAAAAAAAAATAAGCTCCGTGACCGGTTCCCTTAAGACGCCGGGGCTAGTTTAAAAGTTTATGGTCCAGATCCGGTGCACGGTTAAGTGAAACTGGTTTACGTTAGTTTCCTCCCTCCCCTCTCCGTCCGTGGCTTCAAACACGCACACCAACCTTCCCCATCTCTCTCTCTCTCTCTCTCTCTCTCTCTCTCTCTCTCTCTCTCTCTCTCTCTCTCTCTCTCTCTCTCTCTCTCTCTCATACGTCTTCCTCATCTGCCAACTGCCAGGGTTAGGGTCCTACGTACGCGCGTACGGCCACCAGTTGACCGACCGTACAGTAAGACGCCCCCCGACGGAGCAACGCAATCCTCTTTCGACTTCCCAGCACGGCGTTCCGTTGTATACGTCGGTTACATCAGAATTCCCGAACTTACGAAACCGACCTTAACGTGGTTACAAGATCAGAGCCGCTGTATCTAATGTACCGTACATACGAAGCGTACTTCATCTGTACCTAAATATATATATATATATATATATATATATATATATATATATATATATGTTACACTCACTGTAGTACTCTGTATATTTCTCCCACACTGGCGTCTTGTATAGCAGGACCCTAACTGCCACTCTTGCGATGCAATTCCCAGCCACTACACATGTTTTTGTAACTGGAGCAGACGGATAATGTCTGCAGGGTTTAATTACCATTTAAACAGATGGTTCATCATGGTAGAACGGCCACAGACTTGGCCAAAGTCATTCTCCCATTCCCGCCCCCCCAGCAGCCTCGCCCACACCACACCACCACTCCCCTCAAACCCGCTCCACCCTCCCTCTACCCATCACACAGCCTCGCCTACATTGCCCATCCCATCCCCATCCCATGCCTCGTCCCACATCATCCCCACCCCCTACACCCCCATGTCCCACGCTAACTGTCCCAGCGTCCCCGTCTTTTACATTTAACCACAGCAGTCTTTTTTTTTTTTTTTTTTTTTTTAATGCAAAGCCCCCTGGATCATGACGGGCGACCGCACAACCCATTTAGAGCAACGCTAGCCTTCACGTCGCCTCCCCCTTCCTCCATAACGCAGTGGATTGTTGGTTCTGTGTTGGGGGGGGAGGAGGAGGGGGATGGGGGGGAAGGCCCACTTGACCCGAATGTGTCTGGTCGATTATGGTGGTGTGGTGGTGGTGGTGATGACGACGAGCCGGCTGACGCCCGGATGAGGTCAAAACTGGGTGGGTTGACTGACGTCTTGATGGAGCTCGCTTCTGTCAGCACTTAACTGTTCCTTGCGGGCTGACGCGAGTCAGTCCTGCCTGGATGCCAGGATGGAACATCAACGCGATTCCCAAGACGCAGTAATGCGTCAAATGTACGCCACCCACATCTTCGTATTTTGAGGTCATCTATTCGTGAAGACGGGGCGGAATATAACACATACACAAGCAAGCAGACAAGTTTACATAGACGCGCCCGGCAAGCATCAACCTCCCCCTCTCCCCCCAGTCTGTTTGCTGTACTAAGTGATTAGCGCGTCTCAAATGTCGGCTGGCAGACGACCCCCACATACATAAACTGAGCGCCCAAGACCCCCTGATCATTCTTAACCCCGGAGCATGACTGTCTGGTATACGACCTAAGACATGAGGGCAAGGTACGTATAATACACACCCACACACACACACACATATATATATATATATATATATATATATATATATATATATATATATATATATATATATATATATATATATATATATGCTGAAGAGCCGCTGGGCCGTGCCGTGAGATATAACCAACCCTGGTTACCCTGGTGAAGGAGTGACGTCACATCACCATAACTCACGAACCATTTCTTCCCATCCTCGCCGTCATGTGTGTGTGTGTGTGTGTGTGTGTGTGTGTGTGTGTGTGTGTGTGTGTGTGTGTGTGAGTGTCTTGTTTACCACACCGTCCCCCTCTCATCTACCAGAGAGAGAGGGGGGGAGGGAGGGGGAAGGGCATTGTGCATGCCGAGGAGTGACTCCGCTGTGTTGGGCGCCATGGACTCCCTCACTACGCCGCAAGGGGCCGTCTGGACCTCGGAGGAGGAGGAGGAGGAGGAGCTGCGCGCAACGAACGGGAGCGCCCGTTTTGAGGGAGGAGTCTGCTACGCAAGCGTGAGGAAGGGTCGAGTCGGGTATGTCGTGTTGGGTGACTGACCCGCTAACAAGCCACACCAGATGACGGAGGAGCCACGTCTACAGCTGCTGATGAGTTATAATGGCCCGGGCCTCCCTGAGCATTAAGCCTGGATGGGAGAGAGAGAGAGAGAGAGAGAGAGAGAGAGAGAGAGAGAGAGAGAGAGAGAGAGAGAGAGAGAGAGAGAGAGAGAGAGAATTGCACACGCTGCCGGACTGTGGAGGCGGAGGGGCGAGCGAGCTCAAGACTCGCGTCTGTGGAGGGGGGACAACTTTAATTACCCGACAAAAGGGGATGGTATTAGGTGAACGAGCTCCTCACCAGCGCCCGACTGACTCGAGTGGACGAGGTGCAAATATGATTGTCAGGTGCGTGCGTGGAAATGTGATTGGGTGAAGAGATTAATTGGCCGTCGCGTACATGGTTCTTTAGTAAAGGGGAGGAGGGGGTTGTCAGTTCATATGTGGGCGGGGTGGCGACGGAAATGAATAAAGGCAGCAAGTATGAATTCTGTAAATGTGTATACATATTTACGTATATGTCTGTGTATGTATATATAAATATGTACACGATGAAATTTATAGGTATGTATATGTGCGTGTGTGGACGTGTATGTATATACATGCGTATGTGGGTGGGTCGGGCCATTCTTTCGTCTGTTTCCTTGCGCTACCTCGCTAAACGCGGGAGACAGCGACAAAGCACAAAAATAAATATATATATATATATATATATATATATATATATATATATATATATATATATATATATATATATAAGACTAATGCTTCTCCTGGCAGCTACGTAAAGAGGAACAGTGTCGCACCCTCGCGGGGTAAACTTCACAACAGGAGAGCAACAGGTGACGCGGCCACGCTGGCAGAACATCCCCTCCCCTTTACAGCTCCTGCTGGAGGGGGAGGCGAGAGGTGGGGAGGAGGAACCCCGGAAGAGACACAGGAATGCCGGGCGAGACGGCAGAGACACACACCCTCCCTCCCTCCCTCCTCCAGCAGGAGTTTGGGAAGGCAGGCAGGGAACCGACCCCGTGGGAATCTAGCCGCGCCCTCTGTCATGCCTCGCACAACCACACGACCTCCCCCTTCCATCACAACCACCAACAACAACAACCTCAACCTTAGGTACAACACACACCCCCCTCCTCCATCATTACCAACAACCTCAGTCCTTCAGTACAACACCTAACCTAACCTTTCAACCACCAGTAACATCATCGTCTTATACGCCACAGCAAATCCATGCGCAAACCACAACCTACGACTGTATGCCGCCCGGGGCTTACAACACATACTGACGCTACAACCCGCACTACCACCACCACCACCACAACCCGTCTATCACCACCTAAACCACAACCCGTCTACCACCACCTAAACCACAACCCGTCTACCGCCACCTAAACCACAACCCGTCTACTACCACCACCACCACCACCACAACCAGTCTACCACCACCTAAACCACAACCCGTCTACCGCCACCTAAACCACAACCCGTCTATCACCACCTAAACCACAACCCGTCTACCACCACCTAAACCACAACCCGTCTACCGCCACCTAAACCACAACCCGTCTATCACCACCTAAACCACAACCCGTCTACCACCACCTAAACCACAACCCGTCTACCGCCACCTAAACCACAACCCGTCTATCACCACCTAAACCACAACCCGTCTACCACCACCTAAACCACAACCCGTCTACCGCCACCTAAACCACAACCCGTCTATCACCACCTAAACCACAACCCGTCTACCACCACCTAAACCACAACCCGTCTACCGCCACCTAAACCATAACCCGTCTATCACCACCTAAACCACAACCCGTCTACCACCATCTAAACCACAACCCGTCTACCACTACCACCACCACTACAACCCGTCTCCTACCACCACCACCACAACCCGTCTACCACCACCCAGACAAGTCCTCCTCCTCCCTCACCCCCCACCCCCCGGTGGCTGGAGTCTTGCCCCCCCCCCCCCTCCTCTCCATCACCAATGGGGGGGGGGGGGGGGGGGAGACTGGAGGCTTATTGTCATGCAGGTCTAGGAGAGAGAAGTCATGATGCGCGCGCCGCCCTTACTGTCGTCCCCACATGACCAAATATATCCAGAGGAACAGACAGACAGACAGACAGACAGACAGACGACATCCCCCCCACCCACCACCCTTCTCCACACACACACACACACACACACACACACACACACACCTGGATTGATATCTGCCTCCTTATCGGAAATAAAGTGTGCACCAGCTACTGTTGTCAAGGGGCTGGCTGGACGACCCCCCCCCCCCCCGATAACAGGTGAGGCTGACCATGTGAACGCGTCCTGGACGATAGCACATCGACACACCCCACACACACACATGCGATAGCGGGGGGGGGGGGAAGGAGATGTCACTCGACCTCACACGACCCAGGCACGTGATACGAACAGAAGAAAACGGGGTACAGGACCTCCCGACTTATATACTGGGCGGGTCGTGCCCACCACAACCCCATGCATACTTATCCAACCCGTTCTTAAAGCAGTTCAAGGTTCCAGCCAAACCACCCCCAACCCCCCCTACAACCACTGTATCTGGCAAGCTGTTCCAGAGATGAACCACTAGTCTATCTGGAAGCCATCATTGCGAGTTTTAAAACCTGGTTGCCGATCGTTAGAACACCGCCAATTTCCCTCCTTATGCACACCTGGCATCCATTTGCACACCTCTGTCATACTCCTCCTACCTTCTAAGTAAATGTAAAGTCAGTCTAGCAAGTCTTTTGGTATCAAACTACTCACCCTCTCTGATCTATCTATCTATCTATCTATCTATCCACCTAGGCCTGCCTGAGGGTCAAGGCGACCCAAACTGAGCAGCATCGTCCAAATGAGGTCAAACAGATGCCAGATAAAGTGACCCCCCCCCCCTGAACCAGACAGTTCACTACACCCCGTCTCTCTCTCTCTCTCTCTCTCTCTCTCTCTCTCTCTCTCTCTCTCTCTCTCTCTCTCTCTCTCTCTCTCCTTGCAAAGGATACGACGTCTCTAGACCAGTGTTCTACTGTGCTCGACCTACCAGACCAGCGTTCGACTGTGCTCGACTTAATAGACCAGTGTTCGACTGTGCTCGACGTACTAGACCAGCGTTCGACTGTGCTCGACCTACCAGACCAGTGCTCGACCTACTAGACCAGTGCTCGACTGTGCTCGACCTATTAGACACGTAGTGTACCTGTCGTGAAGACATATCACTTTCAAAAAGAATCCTAAAATACTTTATCCCATTTTGGGATATTCCTTAAAAAAAAATCCCTAAACTCCTTCATCCCGTTTGGGCCAAGTCTTACAATGCAAGTAGAAGAAAACCTGGCCTTCCACCACACCCCCCTATTCCACTTCCCAGGAGCCTCCCACCTCCCCTCCAGGTGGTTCTCCACAGTAACTAGCAGTGTCCCTCTAGTGGGGGGAGGGAGGGAGGGGGGGGGGTGAATCGTTCAAGCAGCCTCCCAGTCCACCCTCCCACAGCCCAGGCCCGCCCATGTGACACACACACAAACACACACACACACACACACACACACACACACTAACAGCAGCTAATCTCTGCCCAGAACAACCTAATTAGTCTCTCCCAATTAATCAATGCCCAAGGCAGAGGTGTAATCGGTGCCCAGCTACCTCGTTAAACCCCACCTTCCTTCAAACGATCAAGGCAGACATCTTGGGTGTCCTAGGATATGCTCCCGTAAGGGCGAGCTGAATCATGAATCACTCAGGTGATTCGGACGCCCAGGTGATTCGTACGACACCCAGTGAAGCATGAATCACTCAGGTGATTCGGAAGTCCAGGTGATTCGTACGACACCCAGTGAAGCATGAATCACTCAGGTGATTCGGACGCCCAGGTGATTCGTAAGACACCCAGTGAATCATCGCGGATGACGTCCACACTTTAAATGGATTTCGCCCCTGAGTTATGTAGCGCCTCGGACATTATTAACTTCACCAAGGCCGGGAATTCGAACCAGTGTGCAGCGATTGTTCATGAACCCATCTTGCCTCTTGCTAGGAACCCATTCACTACAAAGGAGGGAACATCATGGGCCCACACACACACACACACACACAGTAAAGAGTAATCTACATGAGCACGCAAGTGCGTGTGCAACCACGTGTGTACGTAACGGTTGGCGAAGGTGAAGCCATGTGCACATGCAAGGGGAGGGAAGGGGAGGGGAGGAATTCTGGCAACAGCCATCCTTCCCCCCTGGCTAACCAGTCCCCCCCCCTCTCTCTCTCTCTCTCTCTCCCTTAACAACCCTTTCCCCAAAAGCGTAAACTACCCATTCATTTACAACGGGGAAGAACAACACATTATTTATATATATATATATATATATATATATATATATATATATATATATATATATATATATATATATATACATATATATATATATATATATATATATATATATATATATATATATATATATATATATATATATATATATATATGTATCACTGACTACCCCTATTCATATCCACAGACGCATGAATAATCAGGCACACAACAAATAGTTTAATAACACTGATTACCAGCGAATAAAACCATATTTAAAATATGTTATGGAAATATATATATATATATATATATATATATATATATATATATATATATATATATATATATATATATTCTACTTTATGAGATGGGGCTTAAAATTTCCCTCCAGTTCAGGTAATGACCAATGCGATGCTAACTTTGACAACAGTGGAGCCTTCTACTCCACCATCGGTGGGAGAGGAGCCTTCCACTCCACTATCCCGTCTCCACCTACATGGGGGACACACGGGGGGACAGGGGAATGGTACAAGTGTCGTGCAGCTGACGACACGAAGACCCGACCCCCTCACCACCGTCCATCAAGGTCTTATGCCCTTCCCATCTGCGTATTTCACCTGGTCCCGACCTACACCCCATGGAGGGGTGGTTGCAGGCGTCATGCACTGTCCATCATCATCAAGGCAAGTTGATCCACTCCGTCCTTAGACCCCCATCACTGGCTCCCCTCCCCTTCAATATGGTCCATCACGGGCGGCCCCCTCCTCCGCCCCCTCCTCCGCCCCCTCCATATCGCCCATCACTGGCCCCCTCCTCCCTCCTCCCCCTCCATATAGCCCATCACTGGCTCCCCTCCCCCTCAATATGGCCCATCACGGGCGGACCTCCTCTTCCCCTTCCATATGGCCCATCACTGGCTCCTCCTCTCTCCTTCCCCTCCATATGGCCCATCACTTAACCCCCCCTCCATACGGCTTATTACTGACCCCTCTATACTGCCCATCACTGGTTTCTTCCCCTTCCATACAGCCCATCACTGGCTCCAAACACCCCATCACTGGTGCCTTGCCCCTTCATAAAGCCCATCACTTACCCCTTCCCCAATCCATAAAGCCCATCACTGGCTCCCTTCCCTGTATACCGAAACCCATAAGTCTACAATCTCCTGCTAAAGTTTAAATAAAAGTTTTACGACGGTACAGTTTATTTTCTCATGATGTCTTGGGCAGACACTCGACCGGTACGACCTTTCGGGTAGGGACACGTGACCTCTGACCTGACGGGCGGCGAAAGCACACACACACACCTCCAGCATGTCAATTCGTCGGGGGGGGGGGGGGGGGGGGGCTAGCTAGCTAGGGAATGGGACGGGAGATGTGCCACACCACCAGAAGGGAAGTGGTCGTTTACGGCAGTTAAAACCACAGACACCACCAGGGTAGGGAGGTGGGGGAGGGGGGAGTGGCACGTGTAGGGGGGAAGGGGTGGTGAAGTGTGGAGTCTCCCTCCCCCCCCCCCACACACACATCCAACACCCCCGGTGCCACAGCTGGTGACGTCACGACACCTGGTGGTGTGGTGTTGAAGTATAAAGTCCCCGGTCACATGAACTTCAAAAAGACCCATGAAGAGATGCCAATAATTTTTCCAATTTCATGGCAGGATAGAAATTGCTACCTGCTGGGCTGATCTACTTTCGGGGATAATAGTTCACTGTCGAGCGGGAACGTTGCGTAAGGTATATGGGAAGTCTGAAGAGGGAGGATGCCGGGGATGCTGGTAATCTTACCACTGAACAACGTCATTCCGCCGTTCAGGGTGTGGTGGCCAGGGAGTGTCGTAGCACCCTAGGAGGGAGGGAGGGAGCGCTGGTGGTTAGGGAAGATGAGGTAGCCAAGGACGGTGGGCGCGGTGGTGTAAGGGAGGGCGTGGCAGCCAAGCGGTGGGAGGGAGTGGTGGGAGTGGAGGGGGAGGGAGGAAGGAGGAGTAGTAGCCCCCTCGGAGGGGAGGGGGGTGGTAAAATCCCCTCTCCGTCAGCATGTCATCATCAAACTCAACAGGTTGTCATGAAAACTTTGCCATTTCCTTGAATCCTTGCCTGGACTCTTGATGACGAGATGTTACGAAGTTCTTGAGAAAACTTAAACTTCATTTATTTCTGAACAGGACAAATAAGAAAGAAACTTTAATCTACAAAAAAAAACTGATCCCGACCTTCCACTCGAAACCCGTTAACAGTATTTCAAGGAACATCTGCAAGTAACTCATGCAGCTGAAGGACGAATTGTTTCAAAAACTGTACTGAAAATATAAACAATGTGAGATGCTACGAACGTTACGCGAGAAACAGCGATTAATAATAATAATATATATATATATATATATATATGCGTGTGTGGACGTGTATGTATATACGTAAATGTGTATGTGGATGGGTTGGGCCATTCTTCCGTCTGTTTCCTTGCGCTACCTCGCTAACGCGGGAGACAGCGACGAAGTACAACAAATATAATAATAAATAATATATATATATATATATATATATATATATATATATATATATATATATATATATATATATATATATATATACCTTGCCTTCTCTTTAGTCTAAAACGGAGCTTATTCCCTCACAGAAGCGTGAGAGGTTTGTCTAAAGTGTGTGTGTGTGTGTGTGTGTGTGTGTGTGTGTGATCCGCTAGTCTGCACCAGTAATCGTGGATCTATTCTTAATGTTAAACGATAGTTGTGGTCGTTAGCTGATAAGCACGACGGAAAGACCCTTGAGCACGACGGTACGACCCTTGAGCACGACGGTACGACCCTTGAGCACGACGGTACGCCCCATGAGCACGAAGTTGCGACCCTTGACGTATGACTGTCTTTGACCCCTTGATCCCTCCCCCCTCCTCAAGGGTCACGAGTCGTGCCCTCGTTCTCTGGAAATAGGCAGTTCATATGGGATAGGCTGGTCGTGGGGACGACCCAGCAGTCCTCGCCAGTACGCCCCAGCCAGGTACTGATGCACTTGGCACGTGCCAGAACACCAGTGAACCTGGACGAGTATGTGCCAGGAGGCCACACCATCCCAGGAGACACACACAGGGGGCGCCCCCCGGCCCTGCCAACCAACCTAGCCAACGGGACGACAAGCAAACAAACAAATAAACAAGACACCCCAAAGTTATCTTCACGTCTTAAACCTCACACCACTTCACTTCAGTCTGTTTTCTAAGTCATTCTCTAAACCCGAGAGGGAATGCCTCTTCCGGTCCTAATGCACTTTAATCGCTGTTCTTGCTCGTACAGTTGAAGGAGTTTCCGGGGGTGTCGGTGGTTCTGAGCGAGGGGAAAGCGACACCTGAATCTGTGCCAGCCTAACTCACTCCTCCTCCTCCTCCCACCGTCCCTCCCACCTGCCAGCTTAGTACGTGCACCGTGGTAATGTACCCCTGAGGCCGGGCCGTCCGTCTCCTCCCCTCTCCCCCCAAACCGCCCTCAGTACAAGGCATCGATTCTCTCGACTCGTTCGGGAACCTTAACCGCCCAATTGGTCAGAAGTATAGGCGAGATGGTAGAGGGGGAAATGGTGAAACCCAAGTCCTGGGACTAAGACCCCCGTGGAGGTGTGGTCGTAAACGGTATACATGACTCCTACGATGCAACAACAGAGGTAGCAGGTTGGCCTACTTGGCTCGAGGGAAGGAGGAGGAGGAGGAGGAGGAGGAGGAGGAGGAGGAGGAGGAGGAGGAGGAGGAAGAGGACGAGGAGGAGGAGGGAGGGGAAAAAAGAAGAAGCCTGTCTGCCTACTGGCATGCACGCAAGCAAGCAAGAAATAATGACTGTAGAACAGCAGCAACGGAGGCAGCCAGCCAGCCATCCAGCGACCATGTGGCAACGAGGATGAAGTAACGATTGACGACACACACTCACACATGACCGACAACGGGCAGGATGAAGCCATAAACAGGGTGTGTGTGTGTGTGTGTGTGTGTGTGTGTGTGTGTGTGTGTCACGCGATGGATGCAACAAGTTGTTTCTGACTTTCCTTACGACTGCTCCTCCTGCTACCTCCTTCTTCCCAACCACCCCCACCTCCTCCTCCCTCAGGTGTGTGTGTGTGTGTGTGTGTGTGTGTGTGTGTGAGAGAGAGAGAGAGAGAGAGAGAGAGAGAGAGAGAGAGAGAGAGAGAGAGAGAGAGAGAGAGAGAGAGAGGAAATAACGTTCAAATATTTAACAGACAATGCTGGGAGGGGGGTCGTAAAACATGTTATATATATATATATATATATATATATATATATATATATATATATATATATATATATATATATATATATATATATATATAAAGTCACTCAACATTCACGTCTGTTTTTAAAAGAACAAACTGAAAATGATGAATCACAGCAAAATCAACCACCTCTCGCCTCGGGCTTGATGCTTTGACTCTGGCTGGAGAAAAATGAACGTATCTTACTGGGCAAGACTAACAGTCATAACAAACCAAAACAGACGCTGTTTGTAAAGCAAAGCCGGGGTTTTATTCGATTTCGTTTTACTGTTATGCTTTGCAAGGTCAAGAGGAAACATATATATAATTATATTCGTTATATTCTTCGTTGTATATCAACTGACTTATATTTCTTGTATCTCCCCTAATGATGTGATTATTACACGAAAGTGCACTTGGGAAATGAATATATATATATATATGCGTTCCTATGCACTTTGTTCGTGTATATATATATATATATATATATATATATATATATATATATATATATATATATATATATATATATATATATATCCCCTTTGCACTATTCGTTGTTGTTTTTTCAATGGCGCTACGTAAAGCGTAGTGGAACAATATGCACCATTAATCATTATCCACTATAAACATAATTCGTCGACCTTGGCAACAAGAGCGGAGCACTCGCCGTATGGTAACACTGATTAGCCACCAGCCACTCGCCCCCCCCAAACACCCGACTCTCCACCCCCACCAACCCACAACCCTTTAACGGTAACTCGCACATCTACCCCACTAACACCTCTTTTTTTTTTTTTTGAGGTCTTGTGTTCAAGGTTGTCTGGTACCCAGCACAAGTAGCCTTACTTATCATAACTACCGAATTAACGCTGCGCTCGTTTATGTCTCAATATATCAACCGTTTTCTTTACCCGCGCTGCTCAGCGTTGCCATCACCCAATGAACTAATTGAATTAAGTTTAATGATGGTGACTACTTACCCCTGCCCAGCTGGACGAAGCCTGTGATGATGATGACGGCCAGGGCGAAGAGCTTGGCGCCCGTGAAGATGTCCTGGACGCGGGTGGCCCACTTGACGTTCCAGCAATTGACGAACGTCAGCACCACTGCAGGAGGGAGACAGAACAAGAACGTTAGCAACACTGGATATGGAAATAATGGGGTGGTATCATTACCAATTACATAATGGGATTATAAATAATCATTTACGATGCCGATTACAGTGGCAACAGCAGCAATTTATGCTGACATTAATGCCCATTACTAGGAATGAACACAATTACAATTAGATTTTTTTTTTTCGCTGTCTCCCGCGTTTGCGAGGTAGCGCAATTAGATATATTTGCTAGTTTTTTTTTTTATATAAAGGAATGGCAGAAGTTATCTGTAAAAGTACACATAACCCATTTTAATGTCAACAGTATTCACTGGAATTCAAAAGCTATAACGAGTATGTACGTTCCAATTAGTGAGGATCCCAGTCCCAATTTATATCGCATGGACCAATTACAGCGGGAATCATGCTATCATTATTAACATCTCACCATTAATAATAGTAGCGTTGGAAATGCTTACACTAAAGGACATCAGATATACAGTAAAAAAATATTCAGGACCAATTACAATGATTTATGTCCAATGATTCATGAAGACAATCAACACCAATTTACAGGCAGGACCAATTACACTCAAGACGTAATAACGATGACGTCATTATGAAGTCAGCGCTACAATCACTTGCGATTGGCTGATTCCGCTACCAGCCTGCAGCATCACAAACGCTAACAGTTTCTCTTCTCCCCTCCTCCAACAGCATTGCCATCGCCAGCCTTGAGCGTTACAAATAGAGATGGCTTACGAACCAGAGTAGCCAACGCTGTCGGAGATTATCTTGAGGGAAAAAGTTGCCGAGATAAGAAAATAAAAGTACAAAATATAAAGAAAAATGGAGGAATCCATCCCACCCAATATATATATATATATATATATATATATATATATATATATATATATATATATATATATATATATATACAGCACCGACAATAGCGCCCCACGCGGAACACAGGAAATAACAACAGTTGGTTTACGTTATGTAACAACGAAGCAAGACGTAAGTACGGGGGGATGGGATAGCGTCATGAAGCGGGGAAAAGTACGCAGAGTAGCGGGTAGGTATTTCTGAAAAGATGGACCATCAGTTTACCTCGAACAATGCAAATTAAAGACAAATAGAGACTTTAGAATTATAATTGTTTGGGCGTATGTAAATGTACCCCCTACCCTACACTCTGTAGTGGATGAACATAAACTTGTTAACACACACACACACACACACACACACAAACACAACGTTTCTTACGAGAGAGAGAGAGAGAGAGAGAGAGAGAGAGAGAGAGAGAGAGAGAGAGAGAGAGAGAGAGAGAGAGAGAGAGACGCTGATCCACTATTCCGAGGGATACAACGAAAAAGAAAACGGGTAATTGAGCAGCCACGAAATCGTCGTAATGTCGTCAGCTGTGGGTGATGGTGTCGAAGCACCGATCCCAGACCTGGGGGGATGGCTCCTCTCCCACCTCTCCCTGATGCATCTCTTCCATCACCCCTTTTCCGTGATGGCGCTTTCTCTCTCACTGTTTTACAAATATTATTTCGGCCACTATTATCAGACGCTGTGTGTGTGTGTGTGTGTGTGTGTGTGTGTGTGTGTGTGTGTGTGTGTGTGTGTGTGTGTGTGTGTCTTAGCCAGTACAGCCTTGGGTCCGCGGTTCGCATTTACCTGCTGCTTCCCACAGTTTCTGTGGCTAGACCAGCCACACGAGGATGGACAGTTATGGCTCCTTTCAAATAGACAGGAGAAAAAAAATAATAGACAAGCAGGGTAGCACTGTCTAATTGACAGAAGTAAAAAGAATCCTAAGACAGACGGACACACCCGTGGCTTTGAGAGGGACACACACACACACACACACACAACACACACACACACACACACGGGTTGAGGCGGTGATGGCGTGTCGGGTCAGAGACCAGATCAATTTCCGTGGAGGCTGCCTGAGGATCATCTGAGCCCGGTTGCCGGGGATGTGGTCGGGTGATGCGGCCGCTTGACGTGGGAGGGAAGGGGTGGGTGGGGGGGAGTTCAAAAGGACAGGGAGGAGGGTTGTTAGGGGTTGTAAGACGGGGAGGGGGGTTACGTGGGATGAGGGGGAGCTTGACGTGGTAAGGGGGGGTTGTTGAGGAGGGAGAAGACTTTACATAGGGGGTCAAAGGGGAGGGGATTGACGTGGGATAGCAGCTGACATGGGGGAGGGAAGCCAAGTTTTTGACGTGGCGTCTGGTTTTAAAGGTCGAATTCAGGGCGTGGCTAACGAAG
Organism: Panulirus ornatus; assembly: GCF_036320965.1. Classification (NCBI taxonomy): domain Eukaryota; kingdom Metazoa; phylum Arthropoda; class Malacostraca; order Decapoda; family Palinuridae; genus Panulirus; species Panulirus ornatus. Next base: position 5,075,845 of record NC_092290.1, on the reverse strand, counting down.
GCGAAGCTTGAAGGAGGGAAATGGGGCTTGACGTGGGACGCCATCCCCATACCAATACAAACAAATCAGAAAGTCATTTAACCTACCACTCTATCATATATATATATATATATATATATATATATATATATATATATATATATATATATATATATATATATATATATATTGCCAACTAATTGATCTTCCATGTTTACATTTCCCAGAGTAAACAATTTTCACTTCCCTGTTCAACCGTTAAAAAAAAAAAAATGGATTTCCACCTCAGCCTCCACACCATTTAATAATTCTCACCTTCATCTAAATCTCACAGCCAGCGCGTGACAGGAAAAAAACAACGCAGGAAAATAAAGCCATGATAAACACCCACTAACTTCAAACCAAACATCCCGGAGCCAAACGTGCATTAACCCCCCATCCCCCCCAAGTCCATAAGGAAGTCGAAGGCCAACCAAATATCTGACGAAAAAATATCAATAAATAAATAATGAGTAATTCAAATGATCCTCCTGACGTCGTACTAGGCCATCTACGATGACTTATCATCCCATAGCGAAGCCTTAGATAAAGAGGGTGGTCATCCGGTAGTTTGTATGTGAAGACCCGTCACACGAGGATTGGCCGTTGTACCTCATCCTCGCCGGGAACAGCGAGGCTGTGGAATGGTCTTGTTTCGTCTTTCCCGTAGCCTTCAACCCTTGAAGACTTATCAGGTCACTGTGGGGGAGGCTTTATATATATATATATATATATATATATATATATATATATATATATATATATATATATATAATGCCTTCCAACATCCACGATTCGAACCTGGACCTTTTGACGGATGAAGTTCATATTCTTCACAAATGGGAAGGAAGTATATGTGTGACTACTACTACTAATAATAATAGTGATAATAGTAGTAGTAATAATAAAATTAATAATAATATTAATAATAATAATAATAATAATAATAATAATAATAATAATGAAACTCATCCGCAAAGAGCCCCATCTGCCGGGCCCGACCTGCCGCCGACGCCACGTAGACGCGCGCGGGACACCATCCGCCGCCGCTCGATGATGGCGGGAAAACCTACCCCAACCCCTCCCTCCCTACCTCCCCCGCGCGCGCTCTCCCCCTCTCTTATCAGCTAGGCTGTCTCCGGCCCCACCCATACCACTTCCAGCCCTCCCTCCATCGCCCTACCACGAAATGATCACATTTCACGCGGATCATGTCCCGCCAAAGAGCCATCCTCTCTCTCTCTCTCTCTCTCTCTCTCTCTCTCTCTCTCTCTCTCTCTCTCTCTCTCTCTCTCCTACGCACACGCGCGCTCAGGTGTATATATCTCCGTAACTTTCGTCCGTGCTTCTGTGATGCGATAAGCTCCTCACACTGTGGAATTTAAGCTTGATTGACACTCGTCAGGCGCCGGCCCCCACGTCTCCCCGTGCACACACAATACGCCTCCATTACACAATCAAGTCGTCATTCTTCGGCGGCTATTCTCACGTGAAAAGCGCCTAACCTTCAACAATTCGCTATCTGTCTATCTGTCTCTCTATCGACCTCTCTATCCGTCTCCCTTCGCTCCACTCTCCTCTTCTTTATGCCACGAGATCAAAACATCAAGAAAAAACTAAACGCAAAAGACGAAAACCCAATGTATAAGTAAATTAAGATTACTGTCTTCATAAATCGAATTGGTTCTGACATCAATTCGCTATTCGACATTTCAATCTACAAACCTTTTTCCCGCGCCTCAAAAACATATATATATATATATATACGAATAAAGTGGATATGAATGCGCACCTTCATAGAACATACAAACCTCCAACAGCCAGGAGCGAACCCGGGACCCCTGTGCAAGAGACAGGCATGCTAATCGCTAGGCTATGGGACTGTATAATAGGAAACAACTATTCGAAATACTAAGTACTCGAATACCCTTCGTCTCACAATGGTGAGCAACGGGGTCTATACTAGTTGCTTCCGAACAGACGCACATAGCCAGCTGATAGCGTTTTACCAAACCTAACTGTACAATGCGGAGGTATATGAATACGAATAAAGTGCATATGAACGCGCACCTTCATAGAACATACAAACCTCCAACAGCCAGGATCGAACCCGGGACCCCTGTGCAAGAGACAGGCCTAGAAATTGAGAAAAAGTACATATATATATATATATATATATATATATATATATATATATATATATATATATATGTATACAATTTCGCGCACGAGTGTTATTATGCATCAGTAATGGACATTTATAACAGGTTATCAAACTCGCGATAGAAACTACAAGACAAATGATGACATCTCACGATATTAGGTACATAAATAAAAAAAAACCTCTCCCAGTGATCCTGGTTTTCTAGATAATATATCTAAAAGACGGAGTAAAATTCTCTGATATTGACAAGTTTGTCAAATCAAGCATTCTAACGCAGTCAAATGCTGCACAAATCATCCCAAATTACTGACAAACCTTCAAATAAACACACACACACACACACACACACACACATATATATATATATATATATATATATATATATATATATATATAATCATACCCCAACAGTAGTATCATAATACCTGAAAATGGTCTTCTACATAAGCCAAGGTCAAGGAGAATGGCGTCGTGCGGAGCGCTCGCTATCTGTAGCCCGCCAGATAGCGAGCGAGGGCGGCCATGCGGGCGTATGTCTAGACGGTACTGTTTCCTGACAGTGGGAGGGTGGGGGAAGGGGGGTACGACTACTATCTCCCCTAATACAAGGAGGGAGACTCTACTATCTCCCCCTAATACAAGGAGGGGGGGGAGACTCTACTATCTCCCCCTAATAAAAGGGGGGAGACTCTGCTATCTCCCCCTAATACAAGGGGGGAGACTCTGCTATCTCCCCCTAATACAAGGGGGAGAGTACTATCTCCACCTAATACAAGGGGGGAGACTCTACTATCTCCCCCTAATACAAAGGGGGAGACTCTCCTATCTCTCCTAATACAAGGGAAAGATTCTACTGTCTCTCCTAATACCACATATACACATTTCTTAAGAGTTAAGTCTGGTGTGTGTGTGTGTGTGTGTGTGTGTGTGTGTGTGTGTGTGTGTGTGTGTGTGTGACGCCATTTCAGGTTCCTTATCATGATCATCAGGCAGTCAATTAATCGAATCCTAAAAAAAAATGCATTGTAATTGTATGCTTGGGGGGGGGGAGTATTGAATTACCCAATCCTCGAGGAAAAATATAAGTAATGAGTTACCCAATCGTCGATATGGCTACCACCAAACAGAAGGGAATATATGTGGGTCAAAAGCAGAGGGGAGGTGGGAGGATGGAGTGAAAACGATTTTGAGCGATCGGGACCTTGAACGTGCAGTAGGGTGAAAGGCGTGCAAGGGATAGAGAGAACTGGAACGATGTGGTATACAGGGGTCGACGTGCTGTCAATGAACTGAACCAGGGGATGTGAAGCGTCTGGGGTAAACCATGAAGAAGCCTGTGTGGCCTGGATGAGAATAGGGAGCTGTGGTTTCTGGGCATTACACATGACGGCTTGAAAATGAATGAGCGATAGCGGCCTTTTCTTGTGTGTTCCTGGCGCTACCTCGCTAACGCGGGAAAGGGGTGTCATGACACAGCATGGCCGTTACACACGCAAGGAGTCGGAAATAGGAAGAACCATGCGGCCTCTTTTCTCAGAACCAGGAAAACATCTTCAAAACAATTTTTTTTTCTATTGTCTATCCATCTGTCTCTGTCATATTGCATCAGCGTCCCTCATATCTCTCCCGCCACCTCATATAAAGTGAACGAGTTCCACAGATAAAAATGAACTAAAGATTGCACAGTTTTCAGACCCCGTGGAAAACAAAATTAAGATCGTTCATTTTAGCATAGCTCGTTCGGCTGACCTACTCCGTCTCGCGCTGGGCTCCTATCATAGCGCCGTTGCCCAACATTGCTGGTCGAGCAAGTATTTTGTAAAATAAAAAAAAAAGTGCCGTTATTTCCTTAAGATCGTGGTGGATGGTGCACCTTGGCTCAAGTGTGTCGGAACCCCGGCGCCGTAAGCTCCGCCCACCAGCCGCTCCCCGCCACACACTACCAGCTGATGCAATCCCGCCGCCATGTTGCCCGGGGAACCTACGCTCCCACCAGCAGTACTCCCTGATATCGAGATAATCAATGTCTCCCGGGGTTCAATCGTGATGACGTCTCATATATGTATGTTACAGGAGGTTCCTCTGGGGCTATGATACAGGCGTCTGGCTTCTGAATATGAGAATCTTCCGAGCGAAGAAGTAGTTCCAGGGGGCGTCATTTCTGGACACAGACGATTGTGTACTAATCAAATTACAGGGATGATACAGAAACCATAATTAACACTTCATAACTTGGGAATGAAAACGTACAAAAAACGGAATAAATAGTAACAAAGGTGAAGGAGAAATAGTTATTCAAACTACGAGAGGTCTGCATTACACTACATCCATTTCGCCAGCCAGGCCAGGTGTTTTTATTTCTCTCTCTGTCTGAAAACGGGGTCAATACCGTTGCATGACTACGTGCATGATGATAGTTCTCAGCGCTCGACGCTACTGCTGACTTACGGGCAGCCAATCCCATGGCGGTTCTGGCCTTGAGCGCGACGGTACGAGCCTTGTGCATTTAACGGTCGCGCGAGCTTTGAATACGGTCGGTACGACCCTTGAGCACGACGGTACGACCACTGGGTAGGACGAAGTGGCCTCTGACCTGATACTTACAGAGTGGAAGGTCAGGTCGCCCATACCAAGCTTATGAAGAAAACGGAGACAAAAGGAGAAAACGAAGACATAGCGACCTCCCTAATACAACCCCCCGCGCGTCTTTCCCTCTTACGTTCACATATTACTGTTTCATTCCTTCCTTCATCGAGCTGCCTGGCATCACTGCTTTCCCTTCCTCTCTATAAAAATAAAACCCACCTGATCCAATATGGCGGCCATGTTGTACTACACTACGTGGACGGCGTCTACACACACACACACACACACACACGCACACATACACACGTCACCACCACTACCACCCCAGCTGTTCACCCACGTCGGGTCAATAATAATGATAATAATCAGCGGGATTATCAAAATTCACGGCAGAGGAAGGCTAAAAAAAAAAAAAAAAGGTCACAAGTTAACCTAACTAGGACGCCATAATGGTTTTAACCCGCATTATAAAAGTACTTTCACTCGTACATCACACCCACATTGATTATTGACTAAATAAATAAAGGTAAATTACGACCCCCGACGACTCAATCAATACGTTGGAACATTAAACTTGTTCGTATGCCATTGAGGTAATGCTAAGACCTGGGCGCGACCGTATACGACCTTTTGGCGAGTATGTATGATAGTGTGAACTCTGAGGTGACCTTTTGAGGGTGTAAAGGTCAGTGTGACAGGCCATCATCGGAGCCAAGGGTCGTACAGTCGTGCAGGAGCCAAGGGTCGTACAGTCGTGCAGGGAGCCAAGGGTTGTACAGTCGTGCAGGGAGCCAAGGGTCGTACAGCCGTGCAGGAGAGAGAGGGGAGAGGGGTGGGGGAAAGAGGAGGGGAAAGGGTCGTACCAGACAAAAAAATAGGTTTGAACGCCATATAAATTTCCATGCAAACTCCTTATAAATTGTCATACATGTGTATATTTATATATGAGAATACATCGTAAAACTTTCCCCGGGGTCGCCCACGGAAAAATGTGGTGGAGGAACGACGCGTCGCTGAGGTGGACCCCACGAAAAATTATATGAAAAAAAAGTTAAAAGCATTTTTACGAGACCTGATACGTCTCTCTCTCTCTCTCTCTCTCTCTCTCTCTCTCTCTCTCTCTCTCTCTCTCTCTCAGCGTGAACACCCGGACGGCGACAGATGACGGCCAATCTCCGTCAGTGACCCGTGAACACGACGGTACGACCCATTGGGTATGACGTAACGACCCTTAGGCGCGACGCGTACGCCAGCACGACCCTCGGTAAGGCGTAACGACCCTTAGGTGCGACGTGAACGGCAGCACGACCCTTGGTAAGGCGTAACGACCCTTAGGCGCGACGCGTACGCCAACACGACCCTTGGTAAGCCGTAACGACCCTTAGGCGCGACGCGTACGCCAGCACGACACTTGGTAATGCGTAACGACTCTTTGGCGCGACGTGGACGGCAGCACGACCCTTGAGCACAACCCTGGGCTGTGGCAGCACGACACACTGGTAGGACGACTATTTCATTCAAGGACCCCCCCAAGCTTATCCTAGTAATTCGCAGGAAAAATAATCGCTAATTGCAGTAGTGAATTAAAGTTACTCTGACGTGCATCGCACTGTATAGATCGAGATCTAGAGAGAGAGAGAGAGAGAGAGAGAGAGAGAGAGAGAGAGAGAGAGAGAGAGAGAGAGAGAGAGATAGTCGTATACTTACATATCGACAGCAATGGCTAAAGACGTGGGGGAAAAAAAGAAAAGAAAAAATAGTACCGGCACTACGAAATGCGTCATCAGCAAACTGCAGCAGGACGCCACTGGGAAGTAAACAGACGCTGCGACCAGATCATTGCGACACACCTCCAGCCGGGGATAAGAATTACCACATGACAAAATCGACTTTTCTCCTTGTTGCCAAATGACCCCCACAAGGGATGACGCATCTTACATAAACATGTGGTCCACGCTGTAAAAAAAAAAAGAAAAGAAAAAAAAGAACATTTGATCCCGTCCACTAAGCCATCACGTGGTTATCTAACTATCGCTACTATCTTATCGAGGAGCAGTTTAATCCCGTACCTTGCCAGCAATCCCCCCCTCATACCCAGCCAGGCAACTGATAATCCCTTCCCTCCTTAACTATTACCCCCCACCCCCCCCTTACCCTACCCTCGCTAGGCGGTCCAAACCTCGCTCCGTCATCACCCGGTCAAACAGCAGTTGACCCCTCCTTCGTTTAACGACCCTGTCTGAGCAGATGTCAATCTCCTTTCGAAATCAACCTACCATTTCCATCTCCGGCACTGACAATGGCTTCACCGATCTCAAGAGAACCCGCTGGCAATAACCTTTATATCACAAGCTATATGGCCCTAACCTAAGGGCCAGGCCCTAACCTGAGGTCCAAGCCCTACACAACATAATACAAGAAGGAAAAGTTAAATACACGAAGCAAGATGATGATAACATAAGCTATTGGAGCGCCCAACTAGGACTGTTACACTGGCCTCAATTGTCCCCAAAGCATTTAATGCTGTTGATTAGTTATAATCACCCGCAGTCTGGGATGGTAAGGAGATATGATGACCACTAAAGAGTCATCCACGACCTCAGTGTGGTCTGCGCCACAGACCACATTCAGGTCTGTGGAGCAGAAAGGGCGGACGGTTCTGTTCGTCGGTCCTCGCGGTTCGTCCGAGGGCGCGCCAAGTCACGTGGGTGAGAGAGAGAGAGAGAGAGAGAGAGAGAGAGAGAGAGAGAGAGAGAGAGAGAGAGAGAGAGAGAGAGAGAGAGAGAGAGAGAGAGACGGGACGCCCAAACTCCTGGCGATACCCGGAAGCGACCACGTGATCACGAGGAGGACCACTTAGTGGTGGAGTGAACGGAAGGTCTTGGGTGGCGTGGCAGGGGGTTGCAAGGGCGTCTCGAGCATCTCCTTTATTTCCCGAGTAAGTGACTCATCTGAGGACGTACAAGCTGCTGTAGTAGTAGTAGTAGTAGTAGTAGTAGTAGTAGTAGTAGTAGTAGTAGGAGGAGAAGGAGGAGGAGGAGGAGGAGCGACATTAACGAACGGGACAGATGGTATTGACCGCAGAGGCACCACCTGTTGATCCCGGTTTCCCGGAGACCTCATCCCCCAATTTGCCGGGCCGCAGCTGGTGACGATGGGAGGCATGGGATCAGCTGCCGCCAATCGGGATGGGATGGGTGGGAGGGCAGAGACGAGTGTGTGTGTGTGTGTGTGTATGTGTGTGTGTGTGTGTGTGTGTGTGTGTGTGTGTGTGGCCCTGGCTCACGCCCCCGATGATACCAGCCAACTCAGCCTCCTGCCTCCTATTCGGCCTTTCTGGATCAGCCATACCCTCAGGTCTTGCTGTCAACTGGGTCACCTCCGCCACACTCGCTCACCTCACCCTCACCTCACCTCGTACCCCTGACCTCACCTGACCGCACCTCACCTCACCTTACCTCGTACCACTGACCAAGAAACACTCCCTCACCTCACCTCACCCTCACTCTCACCTCGTACCCCTGACCTCACCTGACCGCACCTCACCTCACCTCACCTCGTACCACTGACCAAGAAACACTCCCTCACCTCACCTCACCCTCACTCTCACCTCGTACCCCTGACCTCACCTGACCGCACCTCACCTCACCTCACCTCGTACCACTGACCAAGACACCCTCCCTCACCTCACCTCACCCTCACTCTCACCTCGTACCACAGACCAAGACACCCTCACCTCACCTCGTACCACTGACCAAGAGATAATAACACGTCTCAGCCCGACCCTAACTAGGTCTGGCTACACTTATACACTTCACGTTCCAGATGCACGTCCAACCACACCGATAGAGCCCAATTTCCACTGAGATGTTTCCTGGACAACGATCTTACATGCATGAAATCTGCCGTTAAGACGAAGGGGTAAGACAGTGCGTAGTCTGTCTTACCAGGTCTGGGTAAGAGACCTGGTTCTGCGATATAAAAAAAAAACTGGAATAAACAATTTACTTCAATCAGAAGAAGCGATCAATTCTGCACAACCCTATACGTATCTACAACACCCCGAGACATCGAACCAACGCATAGGGTTATGCCACAGGGATGAGGTTTAGACACAAGCATCCTATTTTTTCCACAGTGTTGAAACGCTCGGGTTTTCCAGTGGTAAGCTGGACTTCCCAGAATGCTCCCACACACACACACACACACGCAGACCACACAATTACCTCACCTGTCCGCTACAGACCCCCCACCCTCCCTCCAGGAGTCCAGGGTTCTCGAAGAAATCTACCACTTGTACTACCACTTCACCCAGTTATTTCCAGCATACAACATTATAAGTAAACCCCCTCCCATACCCATTTATATCCCATGGAAGTACCCATTTATCTCTCCCCGATAAGGGCAATGTCTATCCTCTCTGTGTGGGTATCCCATTGTGTATAATGTTTCATTTTACCACAGTGCCCATCGGTAGCTGTCCAGACAGGCCTCATGAGAATGACAACCCCAATTACAGGAGCAGTTAAGGGTATATATATATATATATATATATATATATATATATATATATATATATAATATATATATATATATATATATATATATATATAATTCCTGGTACAGGAGGAGTTAATGGAACACATCAGAACCCTAGCCTTGTGTAAGCAGCAACGTGAGTAAACTCCACTGTGTGTATACACGATTAACTCTCTCAAAGTCACGCGTTCCCTAACGTTCATTATCGCCCGTTTTCTGCATCACAGCTCAACCCTATAACAGTATTAATAGATCAGGTCATAACTCACATCCTCCACTCCATCTTATCAACCCCGTGGCATCACCAAGACGAAAGCCTGGCTTCCCTCCCTCCCACACGCCTGGGTTGTGAGGTGCAGCAGACGTCACTGTGGTTGCTTGTGAGCACCTCAGTCGGCCCCTGGTACAGTGTGTGTGTACTGCTCACGTAGTCAAGATGGATCGTCCTCGACCTCCCTGGAGTGGGGGAGGGAGGAAATTTTGAAAAAAAAAAAAAAAAGGCTTTCGTTTCGTGAAATTCTCCATCAACCTACCTCGCCATAACATTTTCTTGCACCAAAAAGTTAGTTCCCCAGTGGATATCAAATGCTAGATTTCTGTTTATCAAACTTACAGAATGTTTTTGTATTCTAAGTGCTCGTGTGTTGCTTCAACATCTGATATCGAAAAAAGAAAACGTAGACCAGGACTTTGCACATACCCTCCTACACAATACACTGACACATCAGAACTGGTTTTCGAGTATTATCAGCAGACACGATATCTACTGCAGCAGATATGATATCAAGGGGGCGACTTGGGTAAGGACAGAGGAGACAGCACCAATACTTGGAGAAAACTTCTTCTTCTAAGTTTTGTGGGGGTTCGGATCCTTGACTCGAACCGCGGCTCGGTTCATTCAATTTCAGAGCAAGTCACTTCACTTATCCAAACTCCTCCCCAGCTGTGGTCCTCCCAAAGTGTATGCATTGGAATAACGGGGTATTAAGCACCATCCAAGGAGCCGTGAGTTATCCTATGGAACCGTGAGTTATTCAAGAGATCCGTGAGTTATCATCACTGGGGACCGTGAGTTATTCAAAGGATCGGTAAGCCAGCTTTGGGGACCGTGAGTTATTCAAAGGTGCCGTGACTTATCACCTACGGGAACCGTGAGTGAGTTCTCCGTGGGGAACCGCGAGACAATGCCAACGACCATAACCCGCGTTCTCAAGAACCCAGTTCGGTGCAACACACACACACACACACACACACACACACACACACTTCGTCCCCGCCACCTGCAGGAGGAGACGAGAGCCCTCGTAAAGCACAAGGCAATTCGTGAAGGACCTGGTGAAGGAGGGAAATCCCATTTTCTCGGGAACCGCCACGAATGATGTCCAAGAGGAGCCCCAGGCTGGCCGGGGGTGTTGGGGAGGGTGTGGTGGGGGTGTTTGAGGTGGGGTGGAGGGAGGGGGGAGGACTGAAGACAAGAGAGAAGAGAGTTGTCCAATATGGTGCTGTCGAACGGAGGGGAGAGTTGAATACGTGGGAGGAGGGGTCGAATAAGAAGAAGTCGACCAGAGAAGTGAGGGTCGACCACAGGGGCAGCAGCAAGAGTCGACCAGAGGGGGATGTAGGAGTCGACCAGAGGAAAAGTAAGAGTCGACCAAGGAGGTAACAGGTGGAATCGACCAATGCGCTGGGGGAGGAGGAGGAGAACTCGAGGATGGGAGCGGGTGGCAGAAAAGGTTGCATGACGCAGGGAGGAAGGGAGAGGGGAGCAGGCCATATCTCTCCCAGCCCCGGCAGTGTGGGAGTGGGGAGTCGTGTCACGTATTGTGAGGCCGGAGTGCCGGACGCCCTCACTCCCGCGCCAGCCCCTTTCACACGCCCCCGCTAAACCTTATATACCGCCAGCCTCTCACATGAGGACGTACGGCTAAGCTAAGCTTTTTATAGACTGCTAAGCTTTTATATACTGGCAAGAGCCTCATATACTGCTTAACTCCTGTTTAATGCCTTCCTTAAATTAAAATAGGCGACCATGGCAATCATTTTCCCTGCTTTACTCAGCTCACCACACTTTGCATTCAAAATCTTTAATATCTATGCATTTTCGTGTGTGTGTGTGTGT